>NW_020172738.1:1914508-1983070 GCF_003031525.2 Neophocaena asiaeorientalis asiaeorientalis | reverse complement strand
CACGCCCCTCCTTGCAGCTCCCCACCTTACAGCCTCCCCCGTGTGCAGAAGGCGGCCAGGGTCCCAGAGGCGCCGCTCCTAACCCGACAGCGCCCGGTCCTGCTGGGCTGAGGCCGCCCGGGACCAACTCCCTGGGGCTGAGTAGGTGGGGGCCGGTGGCGACCCCCGTCACACGGACACACCAAGAGGACCTGGCGGGGCCTCACCCCAGTCCCTTGGCACCCCCTCCTGCTCTCCGGAAGCTGCTTGCTGTGGCCCCGGGCACCAGAAGTACAGCAGTTACTGTCCCCAGAAGCTGCCCTCAGCCAGCGCCCGGCCCCTCAGCCGGGGTGGGTGCTCCCCAGCAGCACTCGGCTCGAAGCCGCCGCGTCCATGGTTTGCTGACACACCTTTTATTAGATGCTTTCCCTCCCCTGGCTCACGTCCCGCTCGGTACGGGTTTCCTGGGGTTGAGACCCAAGGAAATGACTAGCATTTGAACCCTGGTCCCAGGCTCTGCTTACAGGGACACCCCACTAAGACGTGCTTGCTGTGTTCCTTCTAACCCCGGGGCATGAACTGCCACGCCTGCGGGCTGCCAGGTGAGGGGCCTCCCTCAAAAAAGGAGGCCTGGGACGGCGGAGCAGTGCCGCCCGCCCTCGGGAAACTCCCTTCCTGGCCCGCTCGCCTCGGGGAGAGACCGTGGCCGGCACAGCGAGGCCGCTCAGGACCATCGCTGCTGCTGCCGGAGGGGGCGGCTGGACAGGGCACACCCACGGCCCCAAAACTGTTCTCCACGGTCGTCAAAACTGCTAGCAAAACGGAAATTCCCAATCCCCTCATGCTCTGCCCGCTTCCAAAAGAGTTTTTTTCTTTTTTTAGAAAAGTATAGTGTGACCCTACAAAATGATTGCACAGTTGGGAATCGGGGCCAGAGTTAGGAAATGTCCGGGTCTAAATTAGAATTGAGATGGGGATCAGTGTGGAAGGGACTAGGGTGGAATCAACTCTGGGCCTCCTTCCCGTTTTCCTGCACTCAACGCTTTACCTCTAAAGATCCACTAGGTGACAGTAGAGCTCTTTGTTTTCAGCAGCTGCCAAGCCTGGGGCATGGGGCATCCAGAAAGCAAATCCAGCCTAACAAATGTGAAGGGACCCAGAGATCCTGTGGCAGTTGGGTGCCGGGCGGTCCCGGGCTTCCTGAGTGCCGTTTTGAGCAAAAAGGAAGAGGTAGTCAAGCGAGGCTGTTAAAAAAAAAAAAAAAAAAAAGGCTAGGGCAGATGTGTGATAAAGATGTGAAGTGTGATAAGGATAGTAAAGTGTGAAGGGTAGGATTTACATGATGGGTATATGGTTGTTGTGTTTTTTAAGAAACGTTACTTTTTAGAAGCGTTTTAGTTTTACAGAAAAAAATTGCAAAGATAGTATAGAGAGTTCCCTTATACCCCGCACCTGGTTTCTCTATTATTATTAACATCTTAAATTAGTATGGGACGTTTGTCACAATTAATGAGCGAATACTTACGTGTTATTATCAACTGAAGTCCATACTTTATGCAGGTATCCTTCGTTTTCCCCTAACGTCTCTTTTTCTCTGCCAGGACCCCACCCAGGATCGCGCATGCCATTTAGTCATCATGTCCCCGGAGGCTCCTCTTGGCTGTGCAGTCTCAGACTTTCCCTGCTTTTGATGACAGTTTTGAGGAGCACTGGTCAGGTATTTTGTAGAATCTCCCGTAGGTGGGATTTGTCTGATGTTTTCCTCATGATGCGAATGAGATTATGGGTTTAGGGGAGGAAGACATCCTCATCACAGCATGTCAAGGATGCACAGTGTCACCAGGACCTATTCCTGTCGATGCTGACCTTGATCTCCTGGCTGAGCTAGTGTTGTCAGGTTTCTCCAATGCAAAGCTGCTCTTTCATCTTCCCTCTTTCAATTCTGTCCTCTTAGGAAGCAGTCGATATAAGCAGCCCACACCCAAGGGGTGGGGGTTAGGCTCCATCTCCTTAGAAGCAAGTATCTACATATATTTCTTGGAATTTTTCCGCATGGGAGCTTTGACTCTCCTCCCCCATTATATCGTTTTCCCCTGTAAAATCCTTTCAGTTTTCTGCCTGAAACGTTTTGTGCTTGAAACGTTTCATAATAAAATGAAACAAAATCACTGATCCAAAAAATGGCTGAGGGTGGGGTGTGGTATTCACCCAGCACGTGTGGCTGAATGCAAGGTGAAAGGCCACTCCGATGTTCAGGATGTGAGGGGACAGAGCAGCACACGTAGCATCTTCACCACTGCACGTGTGTGTCCAACAGATGTACCAGGTCCAAACCAGAACTCCTGCAGGCCTCCCACCCTCCAGGCTCAGGGCTCTGGTTGCTTAAATCAACAGTCATCCTTGATTCCTTGCCTTGTCTCCCACCATCTCCTCCCATCCAGTCAACAGCAAATCCTGTTGGTTCTGCCTCCAAATGCTTTGGTCTCAAGGTTTCGAGTCAGATGTCCTTGCAACAATTATAACAAGACCTTCTACAATTATAAGAAAGCTTTTTTCCCTTCTTAGGAAACAGACTTAGAAATTTAATTGTATGATGATGCGATACAGAATAAGTATCAACTTTATTTTTGTGGTAACTAGTAGGTAAATATTGGGCTGGCCAAAAAGTAAGATGTTACGGAAAACCCAAACGAACATTTTGGCGGCCCAATATTTGCTAACCATCTCCATCTAAATCTTCCTAAAGCACCCATGTCAACATTCTTTCAAGGTTCTTCATTAACTGCCAACAATCCTCATTAATACTGACTGAGTGATTACCAAGCATTTTACAAGGGCTAACTCACTTAATCCTCATAACACTCAGATGGTTAGGCCCTCTATTATCCTGATTTTACAGAAGAGGAAACAGAGGGACAGAGAGGTTAAGCGACTGAGCTAAGGCCACACAGCAGTAGGTGGCAGAGCCAGAAGTGGACTCAGCAAGCAGCGTCTCTTTTCTTCTTTCTCCGTCTTACACTCTACATTCTCTTCCAAGTGCCTGCCTTCCTCCAAAATTAGCAAGAGCAGATAATTGAGGCCCAATGAGCAGTGGCAAAGTGGGTCTCAGAATCTCACCCACTCTGACCAACTGTTTACATTAAACGCCCAGGAGGAGAGGTCGTTTGTCTGGCACCCTTCTCACAGGTACCTGGAACCATGAGGCAAGGCTAGGAGCAGCTTCTCAACCTGATATGAACATGCCACTGGCGGGCGGGGGGGCGGTGTGTGTGGCCTTGATTAAAAGCTGATTCGCATCCAGTCTGTCTGGGATGAGATCCTGCTTTTCTAACAAGCTCCCAGGGTGCTACGGCCCCAGGACGGTCCAGCCTCTGGCGGTGGGGACAGGTGGACATCCACCCTAACATCAGGCCTTCCGGGAGGGCCACGTGCCTCCAGCACGTGGAGGACATTCCCGAGCTGCCACTGGCCGGGGTTTTGAGTCTGGCTGGTAGCAGCTTCACCGGCTGACACTGGGGCAGCAAATCTCTGTCCTGCTCAAGATGCAGGAAGATGAGGCTTGAGAGGGAGCAAGGTTCCTCCGGACTCAGCGGTCCTTCCTCATTCCGCACCAGCTGGTGTGGGTGCAGCACAGAGCGGACGCCCAGGGCTGTGCCCAGGGAAGCACGGGAGGCGCTCTCTTCCCCCGAGGGTGTCCCGGGAGGGCTGGGACCTCTGGCAGCTCCAGCTGTTCCTCCCCAGCTCAGTGTGCAGCTCGCAGCGACTCAGCTGGAAGCAGCTTGCGGGGGCGGGGTTTCCTTCGCTGAGGCTCGCCCTGTTGCATCCACCCCACGCATGTAACCCCCTCCGCCCAGGAGCGCATCAGCCGGCTAAGGATAGTGAGCAGGAGGTAAATGTCTTGGAGCCGTGGTGCCTTTCTGACTCGGCCGGGCCTGGACATCCCACTCCAACTGTGTGTAAGTGACAAGAACACACCCTTGTTTGGTCCAGCCACGCCGCTGTGGGCTTCCTGTCACATCCATCCAAACACCACCCTAAGGAAAAGGTCCCCGAGGCCCCTGTAGGAGGGGTTCAACACTCCACTGCAGGTGTGGGCAGTGGGAGGGATGGATAGCTGTTCCCAGGGACACCCACCAAGTGGCTGCTCCCTGACATCGAGGGAATGTCACAGAGGCCAGTGTGACGGGAAATCCTTTATTCCTCTTGCAGGATGTTGGACTTTGACCCAGATGTCTTAATCCTTTCAGTCTGCTGTAACAAAATGCTGTAGACTGGGTGGCTTACAAACAACAGACATTTATTTCTCACAGTTCTGGAGGCTGGAAGCTGAGATCAGGGTGCCAGCATGGTCAGTTCTGATGAGGGCCCTCTTATGGGTTACAGATGGCCACCCTCTCCCTGTGTCCTCACATGGCAGAAAGAGGGTGAGGGAGCTCTCTGGGGCCTCTTGTATAAGGGCATTAATCCCATTGGTGAACACTCCACCCTCGTGACCTAATCACCTCCCAAAGACCCACACACACACCTTCTAATACCATCACATTGGGGGTTAGACTTTGACATATGAATTTTGGGGGACACAAGCATACAATCCATAACACCAGACCTGCACTTGTGAAGGTCAGAGGTTTAATAACTGTCTCAGTGAAAGAATGTGTCAGTTTAAATATTACTGTATTTTGAAAATGTATAAGACAAAAAGTCAAGTTCATACAGGACTTTAAGTAAAATTTCCGTATATGCATTTCCTCTCTCCGTTGTCTCCTCATCTCTGTGTAGTGGGGAGAGTAAAACCCTCCTCTTAGACTTTCTGTGAGGATGAAACAAGCCCGTGTTTATGAGGACTTGGGAGCATGCCCAGCACATAGTAGGCCCTCAGTAAGTACTTGCTTGGAAAAACCATCAGGTGTCACATTTTTAGCAGTGTCCTTCAGAATAATACTGCCTTACCCTGATTCATCACACTGGCTGATGGTTAAAAGCAAGTCTCAGGAACATCCCAGCATCTGCCCTGCCCAAGGCCACCGTGCTTAGTAATCATCACTATAGCTATTGGTTGTTGAGCGCTGCCTGCCTGCCAGTCATGGGGCTGAGGGTGTACGTGCATCAGCTCATTTAATCCTCACCAGAGCCTTAAGAGGGCAGGACTCAAATAACAGTAAAACAGAGCGGTTGAGAGCATTCATTCTACAGTTCAGTACACCCAGTAGAAACTCCAGATTTGACCTCTGCTTCCAGCCAAGGTTTAGAGGTCTCAAAAGACTTTATTCCTGTGATAAGAAGAAGGAAAACAAACAAACAAAATTGAAATTATATGTTTCTATGAAGCTAGCAAAAAGTGAACACAAGGAAGCCTTGGTGAACTAAATTCCCAAGAGGACTGAGACTTTCATAGGTGAACAGGAAACTGAGGCAGCTTCCATAACCTGGTCTGGGTAAGAGCAATGCTGCCATAGATGGAGAGACTTCGCAAAGATAAGGGGAAATCAGCCAGATCTTGGAAAACAGAGTGGGTTTGTAGTACAGATTGGAGTCTGGAAGAGCACCAAACACAAGGACACTTGGCCCAGAAATTTCCTCCTCTGAGTTTTGCCAAGAAAACAGCAATAGGGTAGAGGATGGTAAGTAGAAGGAAACAGCATAATCCCAAACATTCTTATGGTGATTGGATTCTGGGGCTCTGCCAGAGCTGAATCCAAAGATGCACCAAAAATATCTGAAATTGAAGCCAAATGCCTACCAGTTCAAATGACAAAATAAAAAAGTCAGTGGCCCAGGAGACTGGGGACTGGGCTAACCACAGAGAACATGGTTGAATTAAAACTGCAGCCCAGGGCTTCCCTGATGGCGCAGTGGTTGGGAGTCCGCCTGCCGATGCAGGGGACACGGGTTCATGCCCTGGTCCGGGAGGATCCCACATGCTGCGGAGCGGCTGGGCCCGTGGGCCATGGCCGCTGAGCCTGCGTGTCCAGAGCCTGTGCTCCACAACAGGAGAGGCCACAACAGTGAGAGGCAAATCTCATCCTGTTCTAGGAGGAATCTGAAGGATCACCCCTGCACCAGATGGAAGAAAGTGCTTATAGTCAACATGAGTGTGTATACAATAATATTATTCTACACATTCAAGAAACTCAATGAATACCAAGTAAGATAAATTCAAAGAGATCCATATAGTAGGACCTCAATTATGTTGAAACCACAAAGAGAAAATCTTAATAACAGCAAGAGAAAAACAACTCGTCGGTAAAGGCAAACAACAATACAATAATAGCTGATTTCTCTCGTCTAAAAGGATGGAATCCTGGGGCAGTGGAATGACACATTCAGAATGCCAAAGAAAAAATTGTCAATCAGGAATTGTGTATCCAGTGAAACGATTCCTCAAAAATGAAGTAAAATAGAGACATTTTTAGATAAATGAAGACTGAGAGACTTTATTGCTAGCAGACCTGCCTTACAAGAAATATAAAGTCCTCTGGGGGAAAGGAAATGAATCCAGATCTTAACTTAAATCCATGGGAAGAAGTAAAGAGAAATAGAAATGGTAAATATGTAGGTTTATGTAACAGATAAACATGTTTTTCTCTTATTTCTTCCCTTAACTTCCAAAAGACATGTTTGCATAAAGCAATAAGTATGACACTGCAGTGTTGTGTTTATAACATATATACATATGGATAGATAGATAGGTAAATAGATAGAATGATTTGTTGTCTATGACAATAATAGCACAGAGGAGAGGGGGATGGAATTGAACTAGACTGGAGCAAATGTTCTGTGTTTTACCAGAATTGAGTTAGTGTCAATCTGTGGTTAAATGCATATTGTAATGCCTAAAGCAATCACTGCGGGGGGAAGACACTTAAAATGTCATTTAAAAATCAACAAAAGAATTAAAAGGATATACTAAAAATATGTAACACAAGAGAAGGCAGTAATGAGGAACAGAGGGGGAAAAGGCATACAGAAAACAAATAGCCAAATGGCAAATATAAATCCAAACATATTAATAATTACATTAAATGTGAATGGTCTGAACATCCCAATCAAAAGGCAGATGTTGTCTGACTGGGTGAAAAAGCAATATCCAGCTAGAGTCTACCTACAGAAGACACACCTTAGATTCAAATACACGAATAGGTTGGAAGTAAAAGGATGGAGAAAGATAAACCATGCAGTTAACATAAACTTACCATGTCACCCAGCAATTCCACTCCAAAGAATCTTCCCAAGAACAGTGAAAGCACATGCCCACACAAAACCATGGACCTGAATGTTCACAGACGACATTATTCATAATAATGAAAATCTTGAAACAATCCAAATGTCCAAAAACAAACGTATAAACAAAACGTGATGGACTCATACAATGAAATACTATTCGGCAGTTAAGAAATACAGACATAAGCTACAACATGGATGAACCTGAAAAAAATTATGCGAATGGAAAGAATCCAGACAAAAGATTACATACTATCTGATTTCATTTATATGAAATGTCCCAAATTTATGAGAGAGAGAAACAGATCAGCAGTTGTTTAGGGGTGAGGATGGGAGAAAGGATGAATTGCAAATGGGCATGAAGGAACATTTTAAGGTGGTTGAAATGTTCTAACACTGGATTGTGAAGATGGTTGCTCAGCTACAGATTTACTAAAAATTATTGAATTGAAAAAAGTATACATTTAACAACCAAAAAAAAAAAAAAGATATATGACAGAATATTTTGCTTCTGTCCATCTGCCTTAATGTTTGGAAACACTTTAAAATACAAATAAAAATTGTTTGTAGGGCTTCCCTGGTGGCGCAGTGGTTGAGAGTCCGCCTGCCGATGCAGGGGACACGGGTTCGTGCCCCGGTCCGGGAAGATCCCACATGCTGCGGAGCGGCTGGGCCCGTGAGCCACGGCCGCTGAGCCTGCGCGTCCGGAGCCTGTGCTCCACAACGGGAGAGGCCACAGCAGTGAGAGGCCCGCGTACCGCAAAAAAAAAAAAAAAAATTATATATTTTTTTATTGCCTAAATATAATCCATTGGGAAATAAAGTAGTAATTGATAATGCACTTTTTCTAGTACAAAGTCATGGTTAAATATCATTGTAATATGGACATAAAGAAGAAGAATTTCTATTTTACCAAAAAAAATTTTAATGAAGGTGAAATAAAGACATTTCCAGAAATATTACAGCTGAGAGAATTCATAGCCTGCAGACTCGCTGTACCAGAGACGCTAAAGGGAGCTCATTAGGCTGAAGAGAAATGATACCAGATGGAAATGCAGATCTAATAGAAAGGAATAAAGAGTGCCAGAAATGCAAATACACGGGCAAACATAGAAGACTATTTTCTCTCTTTCCTAATTTCTTTAAAAGGCAGTTGACTTTTTAAAGCAAAAATAATGCCATATTGTGGAGTTTATAACATATATAGAAACACGGTATAACCAGGGGAAAGACAAGAGAGGAGTAATTATATCGTTGCAAGTTTCTTGTGTTATGCAGAAGCTCCTTAATACTAACTAAACATACACTGTAAGAATACATGCTTTATTTAATCTCTGAAGCAACCACTAAAAAAATTCAAATAAATGAAAATTAAGAAAGTACAGCTGCAAAATCAATAATAGAATACTACAACATACCTGATTCATTCAAAAGAAGACGGAAAAAGAGAAACCAGGAACAAAGGTCAGATAGGATAAATAGAAAACAAACAGCAAGATAATGGACTGAAACTCAACCACATAAATACTTAACATTAAATGTATTAATAGTCAGACTGCATAAAATTAAAAATTAATTGTCGGACTGCATAGAAAAGCAAGACCTAACTGCGTGCTGTTTATAATAGGTGCCCTATAAATATAAAGATACAGATAAGTAAAAGGATGAAAAAATTACAATGCAAACACTAATTACAAGAAAGCTGATGTAACCGTATTAATATCAATAAAGTAGACTTTGAGGCAAGAAGTATTACCAGAGATAAAGAGGGATATTTCTCAATAATTAATAGGTCCATTCATCAAGATGACGTAACAATCCTAAATATGTCTGTGCCTATTAACAGAGTTTCAAAATACGTGAAATGAAAACTGACAGAACTAAGTGGGAAATAGTTAAATTCACAATCATCGTTGGGTAGGCAACTCCCTTGTGGTAAGATTGCCTCCAAAGACAGCCAATACCAATTCCTCCAGCCTCCAACCATGTGCCATGCCTTCCAACATGAGATGGAGCTGTTTTCCCGCTCCTTCAACCCAGACTGTCCTTGTGACTTGCTTTGACCAACTGAATTTAGCAGAAGTGACACTATATCAATTCCAGCCCAAGTCCTTAAGAGGCATGGAAGATTCTCTTTCACTCTCTTGGACTAGACTATTGAATATGAAAGCCAGGGAAGCCCCTTGGAGGACAGCTGTTGCGACCTAGGCAACAACAAGTACCAAGGCCTCAGACGTGTGAGTGAGTCTTCCAGATGGTTGCAACTGTACAGGTGACACCAGCTAACACTTCAACAAGAAGAAATGCCCAGTGGACCCACAGAATCATGGGGAACGATGAGTTGTTTTAAGCCATGAAGTTGTGGGGTGGTTTGTTATGCAGCAATCCATCATTGAAACACACCTTTCATAGTAGTTGGTGGAACCAGCAGACAAAAGCCAGTGAAGACAGCAGCTTTACCGCACGGGGACGGCATCCTCTGTATGCCCACACCCCCACCCACACACTTTGCTGCAGCTGCCCAGCCCAAAGGAGGGGTCGTGGGAAGTCCCCAAGGAGGGCCAGTGACTCTGAGAGGTGGAAACAAGAGAAGGTGAGGAGCGAGATGTCCAGTTGGCTGAGATTCTGGAGCTCTTACTGCAACTGTTCTTCCAGGGCAACAATGAAAGGCGTGTAACATTTGGACAAGGTGTAGGGGGGATGATGGCACAGCAGCAGACGCAGCTTTGACGCGGATGCTGACTTACTCCTTCGTGAAAACTCTATGATGGTCAAAACTAGCTCTATCAGAAAAAAATGGTCCCAATCCTGCCAAGGAGGAAGTGTCCACACTCGCTGGAGCCCCGCTAGGCTAGGGATTTTTTTCATGTGTTTTCTATTGTTTAGTGGGTGGTGAGGTGATGCGAGCCACAGAAACAAAAGTAGAAATGGGTCCAAACTCATCATATTGTATACATTAAATATCTATAGCTTGTTGTATAGCAAATATACTTCAATAAAGCTGTGAAGGAGGAAGAGGAGGAGGAGAAATAAGGAAAGGAGAAGAAGAAATGGGTGACTACATCTGCTCTGCTCCTACTCTATATCCTGGTTTCGGAAATCTACCATCTTCCTGGGGATGATGACTTCAGGAAGAGAAAAGAAAAGGCCGTTAAAAGAGTAGTTGAGGGCTTCTCTGGTGTCACAGTGGTTGAGAATCTGCCTGCCAATGCAGGGGACACGGGTTCGAGCCCTGGTCTGGGAGGATCCCACATGCCGCAGAGCAACTGGGCCCGTGAGCCACAACTACTGAGCCTGCACTCTAGAGCCTGTGCTCCACAACAAGAGAGGCCGCGATAGTGAGAGGCCCACGCACCGCGATGAAGAGCGGCCCCCACTTGCCACAACTAGAGAAAGCCCTCGCACAGAAACGAAGACCCAACACAGCCATAAATTAATTAATTAATTAAAAAAAAAGAAACTCAAGGCTAAAATTAGGGAGTTGTTAACTACCAAAAAAAAAAAAGAGTAGTTGACATCTCGGAGGCAGATGAGAGACACATGGCTCTTCAGGAACGTACGGGCCAACCTGAGCAAGGAAGGCCTGATTTTTAGCTTTTCCTGCAGGAGTGAGATGTTTGATGAGGAAGAAGCCCTGAGGGACTATTACTAGGTGCTGGGTAGAGCTCGGTGGCAGGAGCTCTGGGCCACCTGAGCTCCCTTCAGCAATTGGAGGCGGGTCCCTGGGCCATGGCAGCCTTGAATAGCCGAGCACCCAGCTAAGCCCTGCCCACCTTAGCAGACACCCAGGCAACCCTGAGACACACGAGCAAACCCAGCCAAGATCAGCAGGGCCACCCAGCCCATCTCAGCATCAGTCAACCTCCAGCTGACCCTGAGATTCATGAGAGACCCAGGCTGAGGCCTGCAGAGAGCAGCCAACCTCCAGCTGACCCCGACATGCAGGAGTGAGCCCAACTGAGGTCAGCAGAACTGTCAACCAAGTTCAGCCCAAGTTAGTCAGTTCCAGCCAACCTGCAGATTCATTATCAACATCAAGCTACTCATCAAGCTGGACAAGGCCTGGGTGCCCCTGGCAATACACTGGAGCAGAGATGTTTTTTTCAACAAATGGTGCTGAAACAGCTAGACAGTTACATGCAAAAGAAAGGAAGGGAGGGAGGGTTGGAGAGACGGAGGGAGGGACTGAGAGGGAAAGAAAGAAAGATCTAAACACAGACGTTTCACCCTTCACAAAAATTAACTCCACAATTATACCCCAATAAAGATGTTAAAAAAAAAAATTAACTCCAAATGGATCATAGACTTAAATGTGAAATGTAAAATTATAAAGCTCGTACAAGATAATATAGAGGAAAACCTAGATGACTTTGGGTATAGTGATGACCTTTTAGATACAACATCAAAAGCAAAACCCATGAAAGAAATTATTGATAAGCTAGACTTTATTAAAATTAAAAACTTCTGCTCTGTAAAAGACAGTATCAAAAGAATGAGAGAAGGGACTTCCCTGGTGGTCCAGTGGCTAAGAATCCACCTTCCAATGCAGGGAATGCAGGTTCGATCCCTGGTCGGGGAACTACGATCCCACATGCCGTGGGGCAACTAAGCCCGCCCGTCGCAACTACTGAGCCCGCGCACCTCAACTAGAAAGCCCGTGTGCCTCAAACTACAGAGCCCACACGCTCTGGAGCCCCCACGCCACATGGAGAGAAGCACTTGCACTACAATGAAAGATCCCGCGTGCTGCTACAAAGACCCAACGCAGCCAAAAATAAATAAATAAAATAAAAACAGAGAGAACAAAAAGATAAGCCACAGACTGGGAGAAAATAATTGCAAATGATATATCTGACAAAGTACTATTATCTAAAATATACAAAGAAGTCTTAAAACTCAACAATAAGAAAGCAAACACCATGATAAAAAAAATGGGTCAAAGACCTTAACAGACACTTCATCAAAGAAAATAGTCAAATGCAAACTAAACATGAAAAGATGCTCCACATCATATGTCATCAGAGAAATGCAAATTAAAACAACGTGATACCACTACACACCTATTAGAATGGTCAGGATTTTTAGGGCAGTGAAAATACTTTATATGATACTATAATGATGGATACAGATTATTATACATTTGTCCAGACCCACAGAATGTACAATACCAAGAGTGAACCCTAATGTAAACTATGGAATTTGGGTGATAACAATGTGTCAATGTAGGTTTATCAACTGTAACAAATGTACCATCTGATGGGGGGGGATGTTGATAAGGGAAAAGGCTATGCATGTGTGGGATCAGGGGGTCATATTGGAAATCTGGATACCTTTCATTCAATTTTGCCTTGAATCTAGTCTCCTCTAGAAAATTAATTCTTAAAAAAAGAAACTGGAGGACATTAATGAAGAGCTGGAAACTGACAACTCTTTACTTGGGCTTAAAATAGGGGCTTTTAGAAAAGGATGTGTCAAAGAGCAATCTAAACATACAGAACAAGTTGAGGTGATGGCTGGCATTACACGAAACCTTCAGTCTTTAGAAGATTCATCAAAACACATCCAATATCAAGTACCTGCAACTGCAACAGGCTTCAAAATGCATCCGAAGAAAAAAAGAAGAGCTTTAGACAATGCTAAAAGGTGCTTTGGATGAAAATGATGATCTGTAGGGATGCATGAAGCTGCTTTCACAAGAAGCCAAAGAAGGAAAAGGGAGAGTGAGTGAACATATTAAACACAATGAAATGTTAGCAAATTCTGAAGAAAATCTATCAAGCCTCAAGTGGCCACTGCTACAGAGAAGCAATTGGCTGGCGTTCTTAGAAGACAAGGTGGATGGTGGCAGCTTGGAGTCAGCTATAACGAATGCACCAGAAAACAGGAGACTTCTTAGAAGATGAATCAAAAGGACTTTTGATGCCACTCAATGAAAGGGTTATTTTAAAACACTTTAAAAGAAATAGAATGTACACTAAATTCGTCGAAGAAGATGAAATAGCCAGTGCCCTCATATTTAAAGTCTGCAGACTAAGAAAGCTTCACTGAAGTTAGAAAAACACAAAAAGGGAGAGGCAATAATACCAGCAGAAATTTCAAGTCCTTCCTGAATTACAGCAAGAAAAATAAACGAATGTTTGCCAAGTAATCCAATCTAGAGAGAATTTGCTGTTTAACGTTATAGGAGAATCTTTCCAAAGCAGACGGCAAGGTCAGCTGGGCTGGATACCTACAGCGTACAAGCCAAAATTCCATCAGAAGAAGAATTCAAGAGACTCATGGGCTATAACTGAAGCCAGCTTATTTCCCAGGAGAGAAAAAGCTCATGATAATGTGGCTAAGCGCTCTGTTGGCTGAAAGAAACCTTGATAATGTAAGAAAAGCATTTCATACATCAGACAAAAAATACTGAGGAAGAACTTTAATCTTTTGAAGACCACCTTATGTCCCTGATGTTCCAAATGGACATACGGCAGGGTCCCAGAGGACCACTAGAGGGGGGTACCAGGTGAAGTACAGGATGCCTGGTTAAACTAACAAATATTACCCCAGCCAGGTCAATATCATCGGCCATAAATGATGCTGTAATATATTATCTTTGATGTGATGTGATGAAAATGGCACTTTACCTCTGTGATCTTCCTCCCCCAAACCCATAAACCCCTATCTAATCATGTGAAAACCATCAGACAAATCCCCTCTTAGAGGGACGTTCTACAAAATACCTCAGAACTGTCAAACAGTCATGAAAAACAAGGAAAATCTGAGAAACTGTCACAGCCAAGAGGAGCCTAAGGACATGTGATAACTAAATGTCCTGTTGGATCCTGAGTGAGGTCCTGGAAGAGAAAAAGCACATTAAGTAAAAACTAAGGAAATTTGAATAAAATATGACCTTTAGTTAATAATAATGTATCAATATTGAGTCATTAATTGTAATAAAAGTACCATACAAATGTAAAAGTTCCATACAGAGGGGAAATGGGGTGTGAGGCATATGGGAACTCTCCCTACTATATTTACAATTTTTCTGTAAACCTAAAACTGTTCTAAAAAAAGCTAATTTTTAAAAAAGTCTGTGAGAATACAGGAGATTTGAACAATATTATCAAACAACCTGTCATAATGGACATTAATAGAACTTTAAAACCCAAACTGCAAAATACACATTTTTTTCAAGTGCACATGGAATGTTTGTCAATGTCTACTATACACTGGACCATAAAGTGATTCTCAACAAACTTGAAAGGAAAAGGATTGAAATTATATAGTGTATGTTAGAGGATGTTCTTTGAACACAGTAGAAAGAAATTAGCAGTCAATTACATAAGATCTCTCTCAAATCTCCAAATAGTTAGAAATTAAAGAGCAATCTTCACAGTATTCCATGTGTCAAAGAAGAAATCACAAGGAAAATAAGAAAATATTTTGATATAAGTGGAAATTAAAACCTAACACAACAAAATTTATCCTGGCCTTTGGCTTCTCCATCTATGATTGATGATGTGATTGGGACCTCATCCAGTCCCACGACTTTAAATTCCATATCTAAGCTGCTGAATCCCAAATTTATATCTCCAGCCCAGCCTCCGCCCAGAACTCACATATCAAATTACTTGATGTCTCCTAGATGCTTGAAGGGCATCTCAAACCCAATATGGCTAGGAGAGCTCTTAATTGTCCTCCCTACAGCTTCTCATTTCACCACCATCCATCCGGTCCCTTGGCCCCAAACCTACGAGTCATCTCTCTCCTTCCCACCTCCCCACACTTCTATCTCTCTCCAAGTTCTTCTTATTCTACCTCCGAACAGATCTGGAATCTACCCACTTCTCTCCATATCCCTCACTGTATGTCTCGGGGCCTGGGACAAAGTAGATGTTCAATAAACAAAACTTGGGGTGGAGGATGAACCCCTCTTTCCCAGGTCAGGGGACTTGGAAAGCTAAATTAGAAACCAGAAGTTTGCTTAGGATGGTTTGATGGTCTTTTTCAGCAGAGTGTGGGAAAACCTGACGGCTTCACCCTGTTGTCTAGTTTGCTCCTGACTTCATGCATCCCTCCCTTGAACTTGATTCACTTCCATCCTCTAGCAAGTAGGTGACACTTACTTGAGTTGGCTGAATGGATGAGTTTCTGAAAGCCGTCTGGTCCCTGCCCGTTGAGCTCCGTGTTCTGCCTCTTTCCTGTTAATAGTCTTTCCTCACCCCGCCCGGGTGCAGCATGGTTAGTTAACTCTCAGCTTTCTTGGGTTTCAACACATTATAATCTCAGGGCCCAACCCTAGTAGGATGCTGCTCAACCTTCTAAGCCCAAATTTACAAGTATTTCTTACAGTAAGTCACTTATTACAACCATTATACTTTGATTCTTTTAAATTTCATTCTAAAGATAACATTCATCTAAGTGTATGAGTTTGCTAAGGCTGTCATAACAAGTAACAGAGACCGGCTGGCCTAAACCACCTAAATTTATTTTCTCATCATCCTGGAGGTAGAAGTCCAAGCTCAAGTCAGGAGGGCTGGTTTCTTCTGAGGCCTCTCTCCTTGGCTTGTAGATGGCCGTCTTCTCCCTGTGTCTTCACGTGGTCTTCCTTCTGTGCATGTCTGTGTCCTAATCGCCTCTTTTTTAAAGATATCAGTTATATGGGATTAGGGCCCACCCTAATGGCCTCATTTTAACTTAATCACCACTTTAAAGGCCCTCTCTCCACCTACAGTCATATTCTGAGGAACTGGGGGTTAGAACGTCAGCATAGGAATTGGGGAGGTGACAATTTAGCTCATAACACCATGAGTCGTTAATTCCTAGACTTTCTTTTTAGTATTGACAGCAATAATTACAGAAAAAAAGGAAATCCTTAAGCACAGCCTGAAAGACTGTGCTCACGGTCTAAAGCAAGATGCGTCCCACACCCAGGACAAAGCTGACAACATCCACATTCCCTGAACAAGTACAAATGGCGGGGTCTGCAGACAAACAGGAACTTCACTCTTACCTTGTGGGTGAAACATAGCTGCATCGTAAAATATGAATATGAAAGAATGGACAAGGCAACGAAGACTCATATAATTCCACTGTCTCCTGATTGAATTTCCACTTCTGAAAAAAATACAGTCTCCGTATTTGATAAGAGGGTTAATCTCTAGTCCAGCTGTCCTCCCGCAATGACTCGTCACCATCCAGCTCTCCACTTCAGTGACACCTCCTCCTGGAAGCCCACCCTGACTCCTTATCCATTCTTAAACATCACTGTTTTATTTTCTTCAAAGCATGTAACACTCGGGAATAATCACATTTATTTACTTGATTATTTCTGGTCTCTTTTCATTAGAATAGAAGATGCAAGGGAAAGGTAGGGTCCTTGCCTGTCTTGATTCACTCCTAAATCCTTACAGCCCGGCCCATAAGACACCCTCCATCAGCGGGTGTTGAGTGCATGAAAAAATAGCTGCTACATTTATGAGTCGATTTGGCTTTAGAGTGACTTTTACAAGTTCATCTACCAAATTGTACTTCTCTGAATCAAAAACGTTGAAAATGTTTGCCTTCTTCGATGACAGGTGTCTCGAAATTCTAGCAGGGAAGTAAAATCGAGGGGGGTGATGCGAAGGTGAAATTGAAAATTAGCAGAAGCGCCGCCCTGGAGGTGGCCACCAGGAGGCGCCACCTAATCGCCCTGAGCAGGCTGGGGAGGTGCCAACCTCAGCCCGGGCCGGCGGACCCTGGGCGTGGCCACCGCCACTTCCAAGTTCTTCGTTCCCAAACGTGCCCCTCCTTCCCTCCAGGTACCCCGACGGAAGGAAGAGGGGCCCGGCCTGCGATGGGGTTCCCAGGAAGAAGGCTGGCTGCAAATATATTTCCCCGACAAAAGCAACTACAAAACAGAATTCCTAGGAATCAGCTTTATGAACTGTGTAAAAAAGCACAAAACTTTCCTAGGGACCATAAAGCTTAAATGGCGAGACAAACCATATTCCTGGATAGGAATGTAGACTCTCCCCCAAATTAAAGCAAATCCAATAAAAATCCCAATAGGTTTTTGCAGACAAGTCGAAAATTCATTCTAAAATGTGTCTTGAAAAGCCAATACGTTACGATCGTCAAGAGAGCCTTTCTAAGTGCGCAGGCAAGGAAGAAATCGTAATGGAAAATCTGAGGAATTTCTATATCAAAATAGTCCATGAATGCAATCAAAAGGCAGGCGTCGAAGTGGAAAAACACCAGTGATTTCTGATGGACAGAGCTAATATTCCTAATATACAAAGAGATCTCTGTTTTTTATGACGAGAAACACACGAGTAGAAAAACTGGGAAAGGACACAGGCAGAGCCCTAAAGAGTAGGGTCAGGAGCCGCCTGGCCAGGGTTGTGGGGTTTATCCTGAATGAACTGAGAAGTCAGAGGCAGGCTTGGGGAGAAGCAGGGCTTGGTTGATTTACTTTTAAAAGTGCGCCCTCTGGCGGCTGAAGCGAGAACAGATTTTTGCGGGAGCCGGGAAAGGTGGGGAGGACCCTGCAAAGGGTCAGGAGAAAGACCAGGTGAGGTGATGGCGTGGACCAAGGTGGGAGAAGCGGTCGGATATGGATAGACTTTGGACCAGGGAAGTTGCTGGTAGAGTCAGTGCGGGGTGGGAGACAAATAAGAGGCACCAGGATGATCAAGATCTGGCGTTAGCTGCTAGAACAGAGTCGTCCTCGCTCAAGTGTGGAAGACTGGGGAGGAGCAGGTATGAAAGAGGAAGTGCTTTGATGAAGGGAGTATAAACAGTCACAGCTTTTCTAAAGGGCAGGTTGTCAATATGTATCAAAATATTTCGCAAGAGGTAGGCCATTTAAACCAGCAGACCCACTTGTAGCAATGTATCTTCGGAAAATAGCAAGCTAGGAAGCAAGGAAGCACACAGCATACAAGTATCTTCATGGCTGCTTTGCTTGGAAGAGCAAAATTTTGGAATATTCTTCAATCAATAACATATGGCACATCAAAGGATACAATTCTATACACTCATTAAACTACAATCTGTATTTGATGACATGGAAAGCTGTTCAGAACATTTTGTTAACTGAAAAAAACCAATTAGAGAACTGCGTAATTCCATTTTTTACAGGATAAACTTTGTGAGTATATATATGCATGTAGAGAAGACCTAGAAGAATATACACCAATTGTGTATCGATACTGATAACAGAAGTTATCCTAGCAAAGCGTAATTTTGGACAAGGCTGCTGCTATGGGTTGAATTGTGCCCCCCAAATTCATATGTTGAAGTCCTTAACCCTCGGTACCTCAGAATATGACCTTATTTGGAAATAGAGTTGTTGCAGATGTAATTAGTTAAGATGAGCTGATGAAGATGGGCCTTAATCCAATATGATAGATGCCCTTATTAAAGGGGAAATTTGGACACGGACATACATATGGAAAACTCCATGTGAAGATGAAGGAAGAGACTGGGTGATGCTTTTACACACCAAGGAACGCCAAAGATTGCCAGTTAATCAGCAGAACCTGGGGAGAGGCGTGGAGAAGATTCTCCTTCCAGACCTGAGAAGAAACCAACCACGGCACTAGGAGACTATGAACTATGAAACAAAAAATTTCCATTGTTTGAGCCACTCAATTTGTGATACTTTGCTATGGCTGCCCTCGTTAACTAATACAGCTGGCTTCCTATATTGTCTGAAATTTCTCCAATATGCAAACATTTACTGCATCCTCAGAAAAACAAAGTATTTCCATTTAAATTTTTAAAAACTTTACTAGAAATTAAGTCTCATATAACGTGATGGGGTAAAAAAAAAGATTCAAAATATATTTCAAATTCGTATACCTGTTGATGATATTTTTATTTTTTATGAGCAGTGTTCTGAAAAATTCTGATAAAATAGTACTACTCTTTTTCAAATGATTTAAATGGAACCTACCTCCCACCCACCCCACACCAACTGGGGAGGCTACAGAGAGGAAGCAGTAGTAGTGGCAGAGCTGGTGGGGTTTGAACTGTATGCCCTTTGTGAAGAGTCGTGAGGATGTTCACTGCAGCATTGTTTATAATAGTGAAAAACTGAAAGTAATCCCAAAATAACCGGCAGCAGAAAGTTATTTGAGTTATGATACCTCCAGTTCTGTGCTGTTTATTATCTCATTTAAGCCTAATATTATCACTTAATCATTATTACCTATGAAATAGGTAATATTTCCCCCAATTGGTAGGCAGAGACATAATGAACATGAGAACGAATGTTTTATCTTCACTAGTAATAAAAAAAATGTTAAAGAAGAAGAACAGAACAAATCTGAAAAAGAATATTCACTTTTTTAAAAGGCGGAAATAAAGTAACTAGAAAACAGAAAAACAGAATTGATAACTCTAAGACGTTCTTTTAAAAAATACATAATTAGCAAATATCTGGCACTTTAAATTTTTTGAATAAAAAATTGACAAAATGTTATATTATTAAATAGAGCTACCATATGATCCAGCAACCCCGCTCTTGAGTATACATCCAGAAAAAAATGAAAACTCTAATTTGGAAAGATACATGCACCCCAGTGTTCATAGCAGTACCATTTACAATAGCCAAGACATGGAAACAACCCAAGAGCCCATCAACAGATGACTGGCTTAAGAAGATGTGGTATATATACAATGGAATATTACTCAGCCATATAAAAGAATGAAATATTGCCATTTGCAGCAACGTGGATGGACCTAGAGAATATCATGATTAGTGAAGTCAGACAGAGAAAGACAAATGCTATATATCACTTATATGTGGAATCTAAAAAATAATACAAATGAATCTATATGCAAAACGGAAACAGACTCACAGATGTAGAAAACAAATTTATGGTTACCGAAGTGGTGGCAGGGGGCAAATTAGGAGTATGGGATTAACAGATTAAAAACTACTCTACATAAAATAGATAAGCAACAAGGATTTACTGTATAGCACAGGAAAATATATTCAATATCTTGTAATAACCTATAATGGAATATAATCAGAAAAAATAACTGAATCACTATGCTGTACACCTGAAACTAACACAATATTGTAAATCAACTATACTTCAATTTAAAAAATTATAATGTAGAGGTATATGTTTTTATTTATCAAATTAAAGGACGCATTTTAAATGACTTTACCAAAGGTAGTATAGCCACTTCTCACAAATATGGCTGATGATAAATTGAAAACAGAAATTCTGGAGAGGACCACGGCAATGTTTGAAAACAGTCTATGAGATGAGACAAAGATTTACACACAAAGAGGTTCATGAATATAAGACAATTTTTAATCATGCCAGATGTATTTGTTTTATATTGCTGCTGTAACATATTATCATAAATTTAATGCAACACAGCTTCCTCATCTCAGAGTTCTGTAGGTCAACAGCACAGGTGGGCTCTGCTGTTTTCTCTGTGCCTAGCCTCACAAGGTCAAAAGCAAGGTTCCAGTCAGCTTGGGCTCCTTATCTGGAGGCTCTGGAGGGGGATGTTCTCCCAGGCTCACTCAGGTTGTTGGCAGAACTCAGTTCTGTGTGGGTGTAGGACGGAGGTCTCCGTTTTCTTGCTCTCAGCTGGGAGCCTCTCTCCTGGCTTTAAGGGCACCTGTTTCCCTGACAACGCCTCCCCCCAGCCCACATCATCTTCAAACCAGCAATGCCACATCCAGCCCTTCTCATAGTTCAAATCTCTCTCCATCCTCCTTCTGCCACATCTTTCTCACTCTAACTGGAGAAAGTTCTCTGCTTTTAAGGGCTTGTGTGATTAGACTGGGCTTGCACAGATAATCCACGATAATCTCCCTATTTTAAGGTTCATAACCTTAATTACATCTGCAAAGTTCCTTTCACCATGCAAGGTAACAAATTCATGGGGTCCAGAAATTAGGATATGGGGAGCGGGGGTGGGTGGGTATTCTGCCTACAACATGAGAAAACGCTGAACTTATTTTTAAAAGGAAAAATCAGGGTTTCTCGACCTTGGCACTATTGACATTTTACACTGGATAATTTTTTGTCTTGTGCATTAAAGGATGTTCAGCTGTATCTCTTGTTTCTCTGCCCACTAGAGGCTGGTAACACCTACCCTGCCCCCTCCTCCTCCCCCACTGTGACAACTGAAAATGTCACCAAACACTGCTAAGTGTTCCCTGAGGGTCAAAATTGCCCTCAGTTGAGAACACACACACACACACACACACACAGGCATACACACAAAATGTGGTTCCAGTAAAAAAAAACACAGCACAAACATACTTACACACAGAGAGTAAGAAATATTGGAGAAAAAATAACAGAACACTAACAGTGGTTATTGTGGGTTTTGTCATAATAGTTGTTTTGTTTCTTTATGCTTTTCTCTGCTTTTCAAGTTTGAATAACTATTGCTTTTAAGCATTATTTTACTAAGCAGTTTCTCCCCAAATAGATTTCCAAACACGAAATCTGTGTCTTTATTCTTAGGAGAAGTCCTATATGACATTTCACTGTTCTTGTGAGGTACTGCTGAATTTTTGTATCTCTATTCATAACTAAGATTATGTTTTTCTCTTTTATTTGTCAGATTTTTGTATCAGAAGACATAAACTATACCTAAAACTAATCAAAGCATCAGTAGAATTAACTATTGCTTTAGTTGGAAAGAATTATCCAGTTAAGTGGTCTGGCTGCTCAGAACCATTTTTTGAGATAATTGCTTGAGAACTTTTTCCAGTAGTTTCCTTTATTATAGGGCATTGTGATCTACTTTTTTTTTTTTTTTTTCTGGCTGTGTTGGGTCTTTGTTGCTGCACACGGGCTTTCTCTAGTTGCGGCGAGCAGGGGCTACTCTTCGTTGTGGTGCTCAGGCTTCTCATTGCGGTGGCTTCTCTTGTTGTGGAGCACCCACTCTAGGGGTGCGGGCTCAGTAGTTGTGGCACGAGGGCTCAGTCGTTGTGGCTCGCGAGCCCTAGAGCACAGGCTCAGTAGTTGCAGCATGCGGGCTCAGTAGTTGTGGTATGCAGGCTTAGTTGCTCCACAGCATGTGGGATCTTCCCGGACCAGGGCTCAAACCCGTGTCTCCTGCATTGGCAGGCGGATTCTTGACCACTGCGCCACCGGGGAAGTCCCCTTCTACTTCTTGAGTCCGTTTGGCCACTTATACTTCTCCATAAAATCATCACTTCAGAATATCTATATTAGATATGATTGTATATAAAATACATTATAATTTGTAATATCCACCTTGTCTATAGTTACATCTTCTTTCTATAGGATATAGAAATGTATTAATATTTTCTCTCTTATTTATTAGATTTTCCAGAGATTTGTCTCTTTCTACTGATAGTTTTCAGCAGAACGCTCTCTTTGATATACTTAGCAGGTATAGCCATTATGGAAAACAGTATGAAGGTGCCTCAAAAAATTAAAAATAGAACTACCATATGATCTGGCAATTCTGCTACTGGGGATATAGCCAAAGGAAATGAAATCAGTATCTTGAAAAGATATCCGCACTCCCATGTTCATTGCAGCATTATTCACAATGGCCAAGACATGGAGACAACCTAAGTGTCCATTGATGGATGACTGGATAAAGAAGATGTGTGTGTATATGTAAAATAAATACTATTTAGCTGTAAAACTGAAGAAAATCCTGCCATTTGTGACAACATGGATGAACCTGGAGCATGTTATGCCAAGTGAAATAAACCAGACAGAGAAAGACAAATACCACACGTGAACTCATTTGTATGTAGAACCTTAAACAGTCTGACTCATAGAACCAGAGACAGCATGGTGGTTACCACAGGCTGGGGGGTGGAGGAAATAAGGAGAGGCTGGTCAAAGGGTACAAACTTTCATTTATAAGATGAATAAGTTCTGGGGAGTGGATAGAACTCGGAGGGTCGTGGGTATACACTTGTCTGAGACCACTGCATTTCCAGTAAGCCTCTCCACTGACCTTCTAGGGCTTAATTACCATCGTTAAGCCTTAAATAACCAGTGCTTTAAATTGTAATAAACCAGATGTTTTTTTAAGAACGGCACTCAACTACTCAATTTGGGGAAAGAGGTAAAACACATGTAAGAGTTCACATCTGGGGTTTTAGTTTTAAAACGAACTGTTGCAGGGGTTGATTCCAGGAGACCTTCCTACTGGGGCCAATCCTGGCTCCTCAACTGGGTTGATGGGGAGAGGCACGCATCACAGGTGAGGGTGTGGCGGAGCAGCCCAAAGGCATCCCAGGTGAGATGAGGACTGAGCCTCCAGACACCCTGCCCTGCGGATCTTCCCATCACACTTGCCATATCCTCCTGGGTGGGTGAGAAATGGCCAACAGGACCCTTCACTCAGCAACTGAGGCCACAGGTTACACAAGAGAGTGAAAGAGCAGGGGCTGCCCTCATTTCTCTGCTTCCAGTGTCCTCCGCATGCACCCCCAGGAAGGTTCTGCAGGAATTAAGGGTGAAGGAAAAAGGATGATGGAGAATGAAGGAGGTGTAGATGGATGCAGGATGCAGGATAAAGGCAAGCAATTGGGCACCTGGCCCTGAAGCCTCCTGCCAGGGCCCAGGACACGTCGGAAAAGGAAGTGGGAGGAGGGAGCGGTGTGGGCAGGTTCAGTGGAGGCTCCAACATTTCCAAAGAGGAGGGTATGAAGTGGGATAGAGGGCACGGGGAGCTTTTCTAGAAGATGCATTTGCCTGGCAAACACGGTTTTAACAAAGACTGTATGTTCTGGAGATGCAGGTCTTGGAGAGGCAGCTGGAAGGGATAAAGCAGCGATGGGGACTGAGTCCATGCCTGATTGGATGGATGGATGGATGGATGCGATGGATGGATGGAGTGAGTGAGTGAGTGGTTAAGGGAACCTTAGACTTCCCCAGGTCGGAGCAGCGCGCCCGGCAGCGGTCACTGTGAGCCCAGCTGGCGGGCAGTCGATTCAAACTTCCGGTGCCTGCGGAGAACCGAGCGGCTGTGGTACAGGTAGAGGCTGCACGGCCGGAGGCTGCAGGGAGGACGCGCGGCCCGGCGCAGCCATGGTGAAGATCAGCTTCCAGCCCGCGGTGGCCGGTATCAAGGGCGACAAGGCCGACAAGGCTTCGGCCTCGGCCTCGGCCCCGGCGCCCGCCCCAGCCGCTGAGATCCTGCTGACGCCGGCTCGGGTGAGAGGGACCGGGGGTCTCAGGCAGGGGACGGGGGGTCGAAGCGCGCCTTGCCGGCCCCGGCGACTACCCGAGGCGCATCGGGACCCCGGAGTCTCGAGCGGAGCAGGGGTGGGATTCCGGAATGGGTCTTCCATCCCAGAGTGGGGAGGGGCCTTGGGTCCTGGCCCTCTGCGGCAGCCGAAAGCTAAGTCTGAAGAATGGGAGGGGCTCCGAGTCGATGGTCCCAGGTGAGGAAGGGCTCAAGGTCTCTTCCAAAAGTGGACCGAGCCCTAGGCGCCTGGCCCCAGAATAGGGGAGGGAGCTGGTCCGGAGAGGTTCGAGGAATGTCGGTGGGGGTATGTAGGTCTGGTTCCAATCATGGAGGAGGGGCCGCGGGTCGAGTCCCCAGGTGGGGGATGGGAGGAGGGTTGGACATTGTTTCCCCAAAGTAGGGCGGTGGGTTGTGATTGGTGGGGAATGGGGAGAGGGGTCTGGTGCCAACGAAGGGGGCGGGACTATTGATTGCGTCCCAAACGGGGGACTGCTGGGGGCAAGGGATGTGCTGTTGGTCTGCACCTGAATTGGTGGACCAGAAAGTGATAATACATGAAATGGAGATAAACCAGAATCCGCCTGGCCGCACGTCCGGGGTTCGAGATTGGGGGTTACGAGGCTGGGTGCCCTGATCCCACCGCCCCCCTGCCGCCTGGGCCTTCCTGCCCTCTTCCTTCCTCTCCCGGCTCCCTCGCGCACTGGGCTACCCCCTCCACTCCGCGGTGCCCTGGTGCCCTCTAGCACCCAGGCTGCGCTTTGTGGAGGCGGGCCTCGGTGCACCCCGCCCCCTCCAGCGGCCTCCCCTCCAGCGGCCTCCCCTCCTCCCCTTTCCCTCCGGCCTGGGGGAGAGGAGGCATTTCCGCCGTGGAGAACTGAGCTGCGTGGAGTCCGACCGGCGGAGGGCCCAGAGGGGGCAGGACGCGTGGCGGGCAAGAAGGGGAGGGAGAGAGAGCTGGTCCAGCCTGGCTCTATAGTGTCTCGGCAGAGGTGTCTACGCTGCTTCCACGCGGCCGTCGCTCCTGGCGTTCTTGGGGCGCACCAAGCTCCCGTCGCCCCCCCACCATGGGAAGTCTTCTTCAGCGCCAAGGCCGTCCCCAAGTTGATGGCTCAAACTAAACCTTGCTTGGGGGGTTGGGTATGGGAGGGTGGGTGCTTCAGGATGACCTGTGCCCTGGAAGAGAGGACACAGGAGAGGGTCCTCAGAGGTGGGTGTTATAGCCAGAGCAAAGATACCTGAGTGCGGAATTCCAGGAAGAGCCTTGGCACGCTCCCCTGCCCTGGTGTGGTCGCTGCAGCATCAGTGACCCCCGGGGCTGGGTTTCCAGGGGGTGGGGTGCTCTGCAGCCGCCACCAGAGCAGCTCCATCTTCTTCTAATGCTTAGATGGGGCGGGGGGGACACTTCATATTTGAAGGCATGGCCTGCACCTTTAACAGTTTGCAGGGGGCCCTTTAAACCTCCTTCCTCCCTTCCGCTTAGCCCCTGGAGGGTGCAGGGCTGGGGGCCCAAGGCAGCACGCCCACTCCTGTCTTCTCCCAGCTGCTACTCCCAGGGCCGGGCACCCAGCTGAGGCCTGGAAAACTGGACCCTGCCTCCAAAAGGATTTGGGCAGGAGGGAGGACCAGCCAGACAGTGGAAGGATGGATTTCAAACCCATCAGAAGGTCTGCCAAATTTCACGGGAGTGGCACGTCCCCCGGCAGCAGCCTGCTGATGGGTGTCAGGCGGGATGGCAGATGCCAGCATCGCCTTGGCGGTAACTGACATCCAGCTTCTGGCTCCGGAGTCAAGCGTCCTCTCTTCCCCCTCATCCAGCGTGAAATGGAAATATCAACGTTTTCCCTGTGCTGTTTTCAGTGGCTTCGAGCCTGCTGGGTGTGCCTCGCCCCCAGACCTCGTTAGTTGGGTAGGGTCTCCTGGCTGTCTTAATTGGCAAGGGGGAGCGATGGGGCCCCTGGAGGAAGATGAAAATCCCAGCCCCTCTAGGACAGGTCTGCTTCAGGGGATCTGAGGGGCCCTCAGGGGATCAGGGGAGGCTTTGGGGTGTCGCATGTTGGCTCTACCAGTCGCCTCATGGAATCGGAGCCTTGGGAAGAGAGTGCACTTCTGTGAGCCTCTTGTGGCCTCGCCTGGCCAGTGGGTACGTTTCCCCCACATCCAGTGCCCAACGTAGAGCAAGCCCCCCCGTTCTTGCCTCCTACCTCGCCCAGTAAGCTCAGTAGCCCAGGACCGCATCAGCCTGGGGCGAGCGGACTGGGAGGCCCCAGGAGCTGCTTCATCAACACAGGACATTTGGGTTTGTCCCGCGCTGACGGGCCTGCCGGAGGAAAGCTTATCGGAAGGTCTGTTTCGGCTCGGGGTGACCCTGGAACCCTCTTTGGTTACTGAACTGGACTCGAAAATAAGATTTAAAGCCCTGGAAGGACCACTCGATGAACAGATGAGTTCACGAGTGCCTTTCACCAGTGAGCCACCCTCTAGCTGTCCTAATAAAATATCAACCTGTGTGCAGGCCCCAGTGGCCAGGGTAGGGTGGGCAGGAACTCTCACGTTGGGCCTCCCCCTGCTTCTGAGTAAAAACTGAAACAAGGAGGATTTTGTCCTCACATGTGCCGCTGGAAGGAAGTGCCTCGGTGGGCCAGGAAGGGATGGGTGTGAGGGTCCAGCTGCGCCTCCAGCTGCCCCCCCCATGTGGTGCTTGCCTCTTCTGTTTCGGCTCGGGGTGACCCTGGAACCCTCTTTGGTTACTGAACTGGACTCGAAAATAAGATTTAAAGCCCTGGAAGGACCACTCGATGAACAGATGAGTTCACGAGTGCCTTTCACCAGTGAGCCACCCTCTAGCTGTCCTAATAAAATTTCAACCTGTGTGCAGGCCCCAGTGGCCAGGGTAGGGTGGGCAGGAACTCTCACGTTGGGCCTCCCCCTGCTTCTGAGTAAAAACTGAAACAAGGAGGATTTTGTCCTCACATGTGCCGCTGGAAGGAAGTGCCTCGGTGGGCCAGGAAGGGATGGGTGTGAGGGTCCAGCTGCGCCTCCAGCTGCCCCCCCCCCATGTGGTGCTTGCCTCCCAGATGATGAGGGGCCTGCGCTGGTGGGCAGCTGGCAGCAAGCCAGCCTGGAAGGTGGGCTGGACGGGGAGCACCCCCTCTTAGTACGCTCTGGCTGGATTCTTCCCCTTTGGAGGCCCACTGGCCTGCCCTGGGCCTCTCAGCCCAGTTCCGCTCTCCCTACGATCTGCCTGTGTCTTTGCTCCCCCACGTGTGCGCACGCGAGCGCGCACACACACACACACACACACACACACACACACACAGCCAGGTGTGGGCATGTAGAGACTCGAACAGTCCGGGCTGGAGGCCTGCAAGGGGAGAGAACCGTGTTCAGTACAGTCATCTCAGCGCTGGAATTTTCTCCTTGGCTTTTGCTTTTGATTAATGGCCCCTGTGTCACCCCCTCCCCCGGCCCGCATACCTGGGGATCAGATTTCACTTTCCCCGTCCTGGCCTCAGGTCCTGGGCAGGAGGGAGCTGAGTCTCCTGGAGCGGTTGGGGGAGGGTCCCCTGCCGGCCAGGAGGGTGGATCGCAGAGCTTGGCGTCCTCCTGCCCCAGTGCCCCATCCCCGCCAGCCCTGCGGCCTGGGCCAAGAGGACCTTGGTGAATGGGCAGTCCTGCCCTTTGCCCGCCTGCCCTGGGCCTTCCCTGGGCCTTCCCTGAGGGGCTGTGGCGTTTGGACTTGTGCCACAGTGGCTTTTCTTCTTTCTCATTTCCCTCTCTTCTCTGTTCTCCCCGCGGCCCATCCTTGCATGTTTCAAGGCTGTCAGCAGATTGCCACAGAGGATGAGTTTCTCTTACCATAAAAAAAAATGTTTATGGTAAGAGCAGGGAAGCGCAGCCCCTGCAGTGTCTCTGAGCTGTGTCTCCCCCAGGAGAGCCCTTCCAGCCGCAGCTCTGCTTCTCGTCCCCCCCCAGCCTTTGTTCTCTGGGGTCTCACCTTGACTGTCAGGTACAGAACAGAAGAGGGAATCTGCCTGGCCCAGCCAAGCAGAGCAGTGCAGAGGGCTGTCGAGAGTGTCCTCCAGGTCCATGCCCTTCCTCCTCACACGGCTTGCACCGTGGGCACCGGTGGGTCACAGGGCAGGAATGGGTTTCCCTGATGGCAAGTTCACGATGCCTTACCAGCATTTACCCAGCTGACGTCTGTACGTCTGAGCACAGCTCTGCGTGCTCCGTGGGCAGAGGCCCAGTCCCCCGACCCCGGCTAGGCTTCTGTCTGTCGGTCTCTCTCTTTCTCTCTCACTGGTGCCCTTGCCTTTGTGGTCTGCAGCCTGGGAAAGAATGATGCTGAGGAGGGGGGACTGGTGCTGGGGAGGTGAGGCGAGACCCGCCCCCAGCCGTCTGCCCGGGCCTGCTGTGGCTGCATTTCTGGCTCCCTGCTAGCCGCCTCCGAGCAGCCTGCGACTGTAGTTACTCTGCTTGCGGTTCATTTCGACATCCTTACCGAGGGAAGGTAGCTGGGGAGCTCTGTCCATGAGCCCTGCGGGTCTTCTGAGTTAATGCTTAAGTTGGCTGGGTTCCCCCTGGCTCTTCTGGCCCTGGCTTTGCCTAATCATTTAAGAAGCTCCACTGCAGGCTCCGTGAAACAGGCAGGCCTAGGCCTGGGCCCCTTTCGGGTCCCTGGACATGTGGCCCACGTGGCCTACACGAGTGCACGGCGGGCCTGTGGCTCAGGAAGCCCAGTTGCCATGGAAGCAGTATTTTTCTACTTTCTGGAAGCCCCCAGATGCCTGGCTGTGGGTAACTGCTCCATGTGGCGGGGGAGCCTTCTCCCGGGGCTCCAGCATGACAGGTGAAGCAGCTGGGGGCTTCAGGAAGCAGGCCCCTCGGCCGTCATTCCTGTCATTCTGGGTGAGCTGCGCAGCCCAGATCCTAAGGGGTGAGGCCCCAGGTTCCAGCCCAGGCTGTTTACAGGCTCCCCAGAGGCCTCTGAGGGCTGCAGCTCGGGGCTGACCTTTCAAGCCCTGCCAGCGAGGGCAGGATTCAGGGGCTTCCCAACCACCTGGGGCTTTACGTCCCGGTCCCAGTGCCTCTGTCTCGAAGCCGGGACACCAGCAGCCTCAGGGCCTGCTTTCCCTTCCATCCCTCCTGCTCAGCCATGATGCTTCTGGGGGTTTGGCCTCCGCATGCATGCCAGACCGAGGCGTGTCAGTCAGGTAGGGAGGGGTGCAGGGCGTGAGCCACGGGTGTGCCCTAGAGGGGTCTGTAGGAGCAGGATAGGAAGCCATTGTCCACAGCTCTGGGAAAGGGGAGGACCCCCAGCCTTCACAGGGACACCCACAGAGCCGTGTGAGGACACAGGGTGAGATCCAGGGGTCCTGGCTGGAGACTGTCCTCAGCCACTTGCCTCATTTTCCTCTGGAGCCGCTCCCCACTCTCCGTCCTCCTTGACCTCCTCCCCACCTGGGGCAGCCTGGCCCCCCTGCCTGGCCCCTCCCCCAGGCACATAGAAACACCTGACCCAGCCGGGAGCAGAAAGGAAGCTATAAAACTGGTAGGCCTCCCCTTGTCTGTGAGCCTCAATTGTGGAGCCGGCCCTCGGGCTCTTGCTTTGTAGCCCATTGACTTTTTTTTGTTTTCTGGTTTTTTTAAAGCGGTTCTCATAAGCTTGCTTTTGCTCCTCTGGTTTGCAGGAGCAAAGCATGGCCACTGTGCAGCCTCGACAGCTGGCTTGTGGTGGCCCTAAAAAAAAAGGAGAGCTTTAGCTGATAAAGATCTGCTATTTTTATCTACCACTTTATCCTTTACAAAGGGCTTTCAGGGTCTCTGTCTCCTTTAATCCCAACAAAACCCTGTCAGGAAGAGTCTGTTCACATTTCACCGGAGGACCTGCAGAGGGTTGGAGGGTCAGGAGGCTGGGATGTTCCCCACGCAGGGATCGCAGCCCCTGCTGGGGGCCTCTGGGTCCCTGCATCCCCACTGGTCTCGCTAAATACAAATGTTGTGCCTCCAGGGCGGGATTCCCAGTGGGTGTGGCGCCTGGCCTTTCTTCTGCGTCACCCACCTTTCCTTAGGACCCACTGAGGATGACTGGAGCCCCTGGGTGGCTTGTTCCTGCGAGACACTGGCAGAGCTTGGTCATCGGGTCGCCCCATCCTGGGCTGATCCTGGGAGCCCGTTGGAAAGTCAAAACGCTTGCAGTCCCCCACCCCCTCCCACTGGCAGCTGTCCCTGGAGGCCCTGTGAGCAGTGGCTACCCAAGTGTGCTAGTGACCTTGGTTATTGCCCCCAGGGAGCCCCAGCATGCCGAGGAGATGCCAGCCAGGGGGGTGGTCTCACCAGGTGCTTCTCTGGTTTTGATCGCAGCACCTCTGCAGCAGGGCCAGGGTGGGGAGAGGCCCCAGGCCTGCAGATGGCCCAGCCTGTGAGGGGGTATGGGATGGGCCGGGTCACCTCTCCATCCTGTGTCTCCATCCCATGGTGCTGGAGGCTGGGGGCCACTGGCCTGGTGATACATGTGCCTCGTGATGGGGGGGGGTGTGTCTTTCAGGCATTTTCTACCCTTTTCCTGAGGAAAGGGTGTGGGGAGAGGGGAGAGCTCCAAGCAGGGAGGCATCACCCACTCTGATGGGATGCCCCTCTGCTCCCTGAGGCCCAGGTCCCCCACCCCTACCAGTCTGGGCCTCCTGTGTGCCCTGAGAATAAAGGCCTGTCTTGGGTAACTTGGACCTGCATCACGTCCCCACTGCCGACCTCCCGCTAAGCAGGACGAGGGGAGTGGAAGCGGGCACAGAGTGCTAAGCAGACGGTTAGCGGCGGGGCCGCAGTGAGAAGGCCCAGGCTCCCCTCCTGCCCCCCCACCTCTGCCACAGCTCCTTGAGGTTGGCAGGGGCACTGGCCTCTACCCTCACCCGGCTGCATCTGGACACCGTGGAGGAGAGATTGAATGATGGATCCCAGAGGCAGAGCCAGGCCTGGGGCTTTTGCAACATCTCCAGGATGAAGGAGGCCCGGGTTAGGGCAGGGGTGCCAGCGAGGAAGGGCACAAAGACGAGCGATGGCCGAGCTCACACAGCTGGGAAGAGCCCGAGTCACGAGACTCTCAGTCCAGCGCTCCAGGGAACGCAGGGCTGCTGAGCTTTACACACACCTCCGGCCACTGGCCCAGAAGTGTGTGGACTGGAGTTGGGTCCGCTTGGCTTGCTGCTTCTTGGCAGTCCTGCAGCTACTGTCCCAAACCTGAGCCTGGCTCCCTAGAGAGGGTTTTTCCAGGAACCTCCTGCCCTGGCCTGCCTGCCGGTAACCACGTTCCCCTCCCAGCCCAGGCTTGCGGAAGCCTCCAGACTGCACCCTGTGGGCCTGTTTCTGACAGCCTGCTCGACACCAGCGCCCGTGTGATGCCATCGCCGCCCCGGCAGGCTGGCCTCTGCCCGGGGTGGCCGGAGGGCGCGAGCTCCCGCGCCCAGACCCTGCGGGCCTCCCAGAGCCCTGTCCCCACTGGTCAGTGACTGTTTCCTGCCGCAGCTTCCTTGGAAGAGCCCAGCAGGCTCCCCACCCCCACTGTCCCCATCCCGGTCCCTCTGGGCACTCCAGCTTTCAGGTGGATCTTGTCGCTTCCTACCTTCGAAGCCTTCCTTGGTCCCCACTGCCCAGGGCAGCGGCTCCCGGCCCTTCCAGTCACTCCAGTTCCTACAGGTGCCTAGGCCTGGCTCAGTCACCAAGGCCATATCTGTGCTTCCCCCCTCTCTACATTTGAAAGAATCTACTGTGGTCACAACTGGTATAATGAAGGGGACTAATGGCGTGGGTGATTCAAAACACGCTTGCTTAGTCCCCGTGGGTCCAAGGTGGGGCTCCGTTTCTCTTTAGATGGGAACAGCTGGGGGGTCCTGGTAACGCTTTCCTTTCCTTCCAGAGACGATGCTCTGTGTGTCCTGAGCGTCGTCCTCCCCTCCCTTTGCTCCAAGGCTCCTTCCCAGCCAGCAGAGTGAGGTCTCACTTCCGGAAAGGGGTGGCAGGGATTCCCAGGGGTGCTTGGCCACCACGGGGCTGACCCTGCACTGCTGTCCACAGGAGGAGCGGCCCGCCTACCACCGCCACAAGAAGGGGAGCTCTGTGGGCGGCTTGTGCTACCTGTCGATGGGCGTGGTCGTGCTGTTCATGGGCCTGGTGTTCGCCTCTGTCTACATCTACAGATACTTCTTCCTCGCTCAGGTGAGGTGGGGCGGAGGGAGGCGGAGGGCAGGGCAGGGCGAGGGTTTGCCGTGGGTGTGGGCCGGCAGGATCAGGCCCTGTGAACGGTGGCGGAGAGGCGGAGACAGCAGGAAGCCCTGGACACGCCCCCTAGGTGGGAGGGGTGCCCGGGCAAGCCCAGAAGACCTGCCTCCTTCTCCTCTCTGGTCTTGGTCCGGGAGACAGGACCGGGTCCCCGTCCTCTGACTGCCATGGGCTCCGGAGGAGTGTCCTTACCTATCTCTTTGGTTGCATCTGAGGCTGACAGGGAGCTCTCCCAGGAGCACAGTCGGTGATGGGGGAGCCGGGATTGGAATCTGGGCTGTGAGGCCCGCAGCCCCTTCCCACAGCGTCACCCCAGGGCATTAGCACCAGAAACTCAGGTGCAGCAGACACTGGAACTCTGCGATCCCTTCAGAGCCCAGCCCCTGTGCCCATGGATCTTGCTCTAAGGGCTTACATTCCACGCGTGGACATTTGGGCTATAAACCGTGAAGGGTGGAGGGTCACCTCCACCTATGATCACACCCTGGTTATCTGCTCACACAACCAATCTGGGCACGAAACTGGGCCAAAGAACTGGTCGTGGTCACAGCAACCTTGCGATCAGCCCAGGCCTGGGGAGGGAGGCAGGGCCACGAAGCTCTCAGAACTGAAGGTAGTTAAATGAAAGGTTGCTTAATAGGATAACCATAAGCATAATGAATGGGGAATCTCGGTGACAGAAAGGTTGGGAATTGCCAGTCATTTATGACCCAAGTGACCTCTTCCCACCCTCAAGCATTGGACTTTGACTTTGTTGTCATCCAGTTTTTCTACGGTGGAAATGACCAAAGAGTTTGCAGTCCATGTGACCTTACCCTTGACACCTCAGCTCCCCTCCGTCCACGGCCTGCTTCCCCACCTGTTCCTGGTTGTCACTTTCTGGGGCCTTTTCCTGTTGCGGCTGTGGCCCTGCCCTGGACCTCCCCTCTGATCCCAGCCCCCCCTCATGCCCTCTTGGGGTTCCTCACCCCACCCCAATTCCCAGGGAGTAGGGGAACCTCAGAGCAGCCTCTGGGTCTGCAACCTGGGACAGTATGATTCCTGTGTGATGATTCATCCTCCCGGGACAGCTTACACTAAAACAGACAAAGGGGTGTCTGCCCATCGTGGGCCGGACCTGGAGGAGGCCCTGGATAAGTAGGAGGGGCCCGCGGTCCACCAGTCAGTCACGTAGCCTCGGTCACGCCAGGCTGCCTCCCTTCCCTTACTGATGGAGTGATTAGGCGTGTCCCTCATATAGGGGACACCATGTTTGTGTAGGTTTCTCAGGAAGCACAGGATCCAGGGAAGGTGGTGGGTCCTTGCTTGAGGTTGGACACGGTGCCACCAGAATCTGATAACAGGGCTGCCTCTCAGCTCCTACCTCCTCCCTCCAAGGTCTGCAGGGCCTCGCAAAGGGGGCAAGAAGGGCGGGCGAGCACCCCCTGGTGGTGGCGGAGGGTGGCACCCTGCAGGGCCCAGCCTGTCCAACCCAGAGTCCCCCTGTTTGCCCCTGAGGACACCCCTCCGACCCCAGGCTCTTTCTCAGGTGTCTGTCCCCCCGCTGGTCTGCCCCATTTCACAGCCATAGACTCATGGACTCGGAGGCCAGAGGGGCCTGAGGGGTCACCTTGTTTTACAGATGGGGAAACTGAGGCCCAAAGAGGTCATCCTCCTAGGAACTGGCAGACCCGGTTCACCCTCCCTGGCTCCCCATGTTTCTTAGTTTCTCCATCTGTGAAATGGGTGTCACAGACCCATCCTCCCTGCCTCCCCAGGCCTTCGGAGCCGGGAGTGGTTGGGCAGGCAGCCGTGGTCTCACGGCGGGCGCTGTGTGACCAGACTCTCTCCCTCCCTCTCTCCCCCCGCCCCCCTCCTTGCTCAGCTGGCCCGAGACAACTTCTTCCACTGCGGCGTCCTCTACGAGGACTCCCTGACCTCGCAGGTCCGCACCCGCATGGAGCTGGAGGAGGACGTAAAGATCTACCTCAAGGAGAACTACGAGCGCATCAACGTGCCGGTGCCCCAGTTTGGGGGTGGTGACCCTGCAGACATCATCCACGACTTCCAGCGGGTGAGGCCAGCCAGGGACCCGGGGTGGGGGGGGGCGGCGATGGGGGCGCCACGAGGAGGAACAGGTGTGAAAGGAGGACGCCCACGCCCCTTGTACAGACTTGGAGTACATACCGTGTAATATAAACCATGGAGTAGATATCTACGGTTTGGGTCAATCAGGGATTTAAAGAGACCGCTTTTATCATATACGTCATGCGGTTATCACTGAATGTGAACTAGTCACGGTTGATTTTCTCCTTGGCCACCTGCCAGCTGCGGACGCTGGCTGGAACAGGCGAGGCCAGTGTTCCTTTTTACTGAGCTGTTTCCGTGTTGACATCTTATCGAGATGCAGCACATGGGGTTGGGAGGGGCGTCTCTCGCTGAGGGTCCAGGCTGTCCATAGGGGTGGCGGGACCTCCCAGCTTTGGTGAGATGCACGGGGGGACGTTGCCCTGAAATTCGAACCTCGGCTGTATACCCCCAAGAAGAATCCTTGTCACAACCGAAGCATTTAATAGTGTTTTCATCTAGTGAGTGGAACCTTCTACCAACATAGGCTGGGAGAGGAGCGGGAGAAGGGGTCCCCGCCCCGGTGCTGAGGAATCTGGGTGCATCATGGGTGCGGTGGGGTTCGTGCCTCATACAGCCCGCCGGGGCCAGTCCCTCACCTGCGGAGATGACGTGGCCGCCTCTTCCTGTTCAGGGTCTCACTGCCTATCACGACATCTCCCTGGACAAGTGCTACGTCATTGAACTCAACACCACCATCGTGCTGCCCCCTCGCAACTTCTGGGAGCTCCTCATGAATGTGAAGGTGAGCAGGGCCCTGGCAGCGTCTTCTCTCCCTTGTCCTCCCTCCATGAGACAAGGGAAGGATGGGGGGCCTGGGCGTTGCTGTCAGCTGGACCCAGCACCCCAGGTTGGTCCCCCCACCTCCAGCTCCCTTCTACCACATTCAGAGTCAACACCTCTCCTTTCTGCCCCCCACCAGCCTCCCACTTCTGCCTCCCTCACTTGGGAAGAACCCCAAGACCAGCTTCCTTAGTGTTCATGGCCATGCGCCACGTCACCCCGTGTCAGCAGTGCAGGGAGGTGATGGGGGCCCTGCCCCCGAGGAGTGCTCCCCCTAGGGTGGGAGACCAGACTCGCACACACGTGACTCACGGCAGTGCGGGTGCAGGAAGTGCCTGGGCACGTCAGAAAGGCGAGCCATGCAGCCTGTGGATGAGGGGGTGGGCGTGTTGGATGGGCACTGCAGGCGCTGGGGGGGCTCGGCTCAAGCTAGCAGAAGGAGGGAGGCGAGCGCAATGGGCAGTCGGGGACCGAGAGCGGCGAGCCCTGGTACTGACCCAGTGCTGTGGCCACTCCCTTTGCAGAGGGGTACCTACCTCCCACAGACGTACATCATCCAGGAGGAGATGGTGGTCACGGAGCATGTCAGTGACAAGGAGGCCCTGGGCTCCTTCATCTACCACCTGTGCAGCGGGAAGGACACCTACCGGCTGCGGCGCAGGGCCACCCGGAGGCGTGAGTGGCAGACTCCACCCACTTTGGCCCCTGCCCTGAGCTCCAAACCATGGCCACCCTCTGGCAGTGCCTGGCCGCGTAGCTGGAGACCAGCTGTCAGATCTCAGATTGTAGCAGCAGTAATAACAGCTAATGAGCACTCAGGCTCAGCGGCCATGGCTCACGGACCCAGCCGCTCCGCGGCATGTGGAATCTTCCCGGACCGGGGCACGAACCCGCGTCCCCTAGCATCGTCAGGCGGACTCTCAACCACTGCGCCACCAGGGAAGCCCTCTACTTTACACTCTTTATGTCCTCCTAAGAGAGTGTAAGTTACCATCATCCTCATCCTTGTCATCATTATTCTTGCTGCCCCTTTTAAAGATGAGGAAATGGAGGCACAGAGAGGTTAAGAAGCACCTCTGAGGTCTCACAGCAAGAAGGTGGCAGAGCTGGGAGGTCTGACTCCAGCTTTTGAGCTCATGCCGCTGTACCACGCTGTCTCCGGGTGAATCTGGGTTTCATTTCCTGGGCCTCCTCCTCCCCGGCCCGGGTCCTGAGGCCCTGCTCAGGCTCTGAGGCTGGTGGCCTTTGTGGCCCAGACAGTTCTAGGCCAGGACACAGGCCTCACTGGGATTTCTCTGTTCTCTCTCAGGGATCAACAAGCGAGGGGCCAAGAACTGCAACGCCATCCGCCACTTCGAGAACACCTTCGTGGTAGAGACGCTCATCTGCGGGGTGGCGTGAAGCCCCGCCCCTCCCTCCAGGCCCCGCCCCTTCCCTCTTCCATTTTATCTTCTGGCCACTCTGGCACTTCCCCTTGCTTAGCTTGTACTTTGGACGCCTTTCCATAGATGTGACGTGTCTTCCCGTTTCTCTCCAGCCCTGCCCGCCTCCCTGTACCAGAGCTGTGACCTCTCAAGGCCTCACCCTCTGCTGACCTCCTGAGTCTGGGGGATGGAGGGGGCGCCCCAAGATGGTTTCTGTGACCACCATCTTGAGGTCAGGTCCCCGGGGGCCTGGCCCACAGCTGCACTGGCAGCCCAAGGGGGAGGACTGGAGAGCACGGCCAGGCATGCTGGGGCTCTGGCGAGGGGCGGGCTGGGAGCGGGGGTGTGGAGTGGGGTTCAGGAACGTCTGCACAGCTGAGAAAGGTCTGAGAGGCTTTTTTCCGTGCACAGCACACTTCCACCCCTGTCCCGGGCCTGAGCTGAGGCTGGGGGGAATGTACCCAGGGGTGGACCCGCCCAGAGCACAGGGGAAGGTGGCTGTCCTGGGGATCTCCCCAGGACTCCTGTCAGTGCCTTCAGCCCACCAGTGGGAGCCTGGAGTTTGGGGGGTGGGATGAATCCGTCAAGCACAATCTCCGGGTGGAACCAAAGAAGGAAGGAGCCAGGGCTGCAGGCCCTGGCCCCCCAGGAGCACAAGCGGGGTCCCCCGCAGCCACAGCCAGAGAAGGAATAGGGCAGAAGTGGGGAGATGTCTTCCTGTCCACGGGCAGCCCCGCGGGCTGAGCACGGAGCAGGGATGCACTGTGGGTCCTGCCGAGTGGGCGGGGCTCCCTGCTTTCTCTGGTGGGCGTGGTGGGAGCGGCAGGAAGGAGAAGCTCACTCACAGGGCTTGGCATCTGGCACCTGAAGAGGTGGGCCTGCTCCGAGGTTCAGCCAAGGAATGTAGGTGTCCCCTTCGTTCTGTCACTCCCCGCCAGGTAGATTTCCCATTTTACAGGCAAGGGAGGAGGAACGGGACCACAGGTCATGCAACTTGCCCAAGGTCTGGCTGCTTTTAAGTGCCTCTAAACCACCGGTTTAGTTCTACACGGAAGATGACATCATTATTGCTTGTCCTTAAGCACAAGGACGGTGTCGCCACACTTTCTGGGCGATTAGTAACCATCTCGGTGGATCTGAGGTAGGGTTTGACATGAGTCACAGGGTCACATGCTGCAGAGAAGAAGGGTGTGGGAGCTGCCTGGAGCCTTGGCTGAGTGGACCCCAGAGGTGCGACCTGGGTCCTGCCCTGGGGGCAAGGATGGGTGTCTACACCCCTTGGCTCACAGACTAGGTAATCCTGCGAAGGACGTAAAAGATTCAAATTAGTGCAGACACGCCTTGTTCTCAGATGCAAATGCAATCTTGCAGAGATGTTGGGTTCTGTTACATTTCCCAATGTAAATGCAAGGCAGTCACAATTAAAATGCCAACAGGGCTTATTCTTTAACTGACACATTCAGTTATTTCAGGAAAGTAAACATGGGGGATAGCCAGGTAAATCCTGAAAAGGGGGAGGGGGGGGGGGGCGGAGAACAGTCTCCAAATATAAAACCTAGTAGAATTAAAGACTTTGGTGTAGCAAAGATCAATGAGACACAGTGGAGTGCCCAGAAGTTAACTTAAGTACAAGGAAATTCAGGTTAGTGGGGTACGTGTGGATTCTTTTTATTGGAACAACTGGCTAGTCATTTTGACAAAAAAATTAACCTGGGTCCTGCTTCCCTGTAACAAAATTAATTCAAAGGTTTTAAGTATGAAATGAAATCTTAAAAGTACTTGAGATGATTTAAAAGATCATCTTGAAGGAGGGTAGTCTTTTTAAGCATGATACCTACCAGTAATAATAACTGGGACTAATAAAAAATTAAAATTTTTGTGCAACAGAACATACCACAAAGTCAAAAGTTTTATAAGTGGCAAACGGGGAGATACTTTAGAAACACAGGACATAAAAGGGCTATTTTCCTTAATATGCTAAGTTCTTATAAATCGATATGAAAAAATGAACAACCCAATAGATAAAGGGGCAACGAATAGGAGCAGGGAGTTCACAGGGAAACACAAATGGATCGTTGCTTAAACACGAACAGATGTTTAATCACAGTTGCATAGAAAATACAAATCAAAACTAGGGAGATACAATCTGATAAGTTGGGGTTTTTTTCATATTTTATATTGTGAAGCACTTAATACGTACGGAATACTCTATCTAAATCACCAGCATGTAAGTTATGAAGTACGGTGACCCCACAGCCAACCCACGAAACAAGACTGCCAATATCACTGAATTCTTTGCATGTCCCTCTCCCCTTGCTTCTGCAGAACAAACCACCCCAGAACTTAATTCTGCAGGATGGCTGAGTTCCACACTGACTGACGTTAGCCCTCGTGGGCTAGGGGCTGCCTCGTGCTTTGCACTCAGCTGGAGGCTTCGCTGGGCTGGGCCATCCAAAATGGCCCCTGCCGTCCAGGGTATGGCTACAAATGGGTGCCCATCAATACCCTGGCCTTCCTTACAGATGGCAACTGAGCTCCAAGTGAGGGGAAGGGTAAGCTGCCAGTCCTTTTAAAGCCTGCAATCTGAAGATCCAGAATATTACTTTAGTGCATTATTGGTCAAAGCAAGTCACCAAAGTAGCCCTGATTTAAATGGAGGAGAAGTAGACCACCTCCCAATATGGGGAGAAGCATTCATGCTCGGGGGTGAAACGAACTGTTGGCTCCCATGTTCAGAGGCTCCCACATCATCCCAGCCTCTACTTCCCACCCCACCACCCCACTTCTGTATCCTATGAGGGACATTAAAGATGCATCTATTTTTAGATCCAAAGACAATCATGAAAATATACCAATTTTCCATCTATTAAGCCAATCTTCGTATATTAATTCATGAATCCAGGTAACTCCTATCCTGAGTTTCTCTGCTTTGCTTTAAAAGTCTTTAGAACCACATATCTATGAAGCTCTTAATGTAGTTTTGCTTGGATTTGAATAATATAAAAGAAGTAATAAAATACATGGATTATTCTCTGATTTGTTTTCCTCCCCTCAACCTTATATTTCTAAGGTTCAGCCATGTTGACACCTGTAATAGTATTTAATTCATTTGTACTGCTGTGTATCAATCCACTATGTGAATATATAATTTAATTGCCTATTCTAACAATGAATATTTGGGTTCTTTCTGACTTTTTACTATTATTACAACAATGCGTTAATGAACATTTCTTCTACAAGGCTTCTGGTCACCTCTGCAAGGGTTTCTCTATTAATATACACCTGTATTCCCTAGAAAAGGAATCTTTGGGCCACATAGTATGCAAATGGCCAACTCACAAAAATTCTACCAGATTGGGGACTTCATCGGTGGTACAGTGGTTAAGGCTCCGTGCTCCCAAAGCAGGGGGCCCAGGTTCAATCCCTGGCCAGGGAATTGGATCCCACATGCATGCCACAACTTAGGAGCCCACGTGCTGCACCTAAGGAGCCCTTGAGTCGCAACTAAAGGAGCCTGCCTGCCGCAGTTAAGACCCAGCGCAACCAAATAAATATTTAAAAAAAAAACACTCTACCAGATTGTTTCTTATGAGTTGAACCAATTCACATTCCCACCTGTACTGCATAGGCATCCTCCTTGTTCCAAGTTCTTGCCAACACTTAATATTAACAACACTTGGGATTTTTTGTCAATGGATTGAGAGTAAAATGGTGTTTCATTATGGTTTTAATTATCACTTCCCTGATTACTAGGAAAGTGAGTCAAGTTTCATATGTGTATTGGACCTTTTATATAAAATGCCTGTTTGTGTTCTCTGGCCTATTTTCCTATTGGATGCTTCATTTTCTTCTTATTAACTTGTAGAAGTTCTTTATATGTTTTATCATTGACGTGTGGCAAATACCTTACCCAAATTTGTGACTTGTCTTATCACTTTTCGTTGTGACCTCTTTGATGAGCAGAAATTATTGATTTTTTTGTTGCTGTCTTTTGCTTGGCCATGCCACATGGCTTGCAGGATCTTAGTTCCCCAACCAGGGATTAAATCTGGGCCCTCGGCAGTGAAAGCTCGGAGTCCTAACCACTGGACCACTGGGGAATTCCCAAGCAGAAATTATTGATTTTAATGTAGTCAAATGTATCCATCTTCTTATTTTGGGTTAGGGTTTTGTGCACCTTGTTTCAGAAATCCATCCTATCCCAAGAATGAAAAGAGATTAGCCTATATTTTCTTCTATTCCTTTTAAAGTTTTATATATTACATTTTAAAATCCCCTGGAATTTATTCCCTGGTATGGTGTGAGGTAGGAATAATCATTCGTTTTCTTCGTCGTGGATTATTTTCCTTTCCTCACTGAGCTGCAGTGTGTGCCTGCAATGATCTAGTTTCCATATGCATAAGGTCTATTTCTGGGCTCTCTAGTCTGTCCTATTGGGTTTATTATTTGAGCCATAACCACAGTTAAAATAAGACGTGCACATCTGACTGTGCACGTCTCCCACCTTAATTTGCTTCAGCAGTGCCATGACTGTTCTTACGCTTTTGCTTTCATATGCATTTCAGAAACAATTTATCGAGTTTTACAAAGCGTTCTGCTGAGGTTTTTATTGAACTCATATTAAATCTATAGATCCACTTGGGGAGAATTGAAATTGTTATAATACTGAGTGTCCTGATGCATGAACATGGTATTTTAAAAATTTTTTTGGATTTTTAGTATCTTCCAATACAGTTTCATACATTTTTCAGTAGAGGTCTTGCACAGTTTTCATTACATTGATTCCTAAATCTCTTATACTGTTGATATTATAATTAATAATTATAACTCTTTGTTGCTAGTGTGTAGGAATGTAATTTATTTTTGACTATTGATCCAGCAAATTTGCCAAGCCATCTTTCTTATTCTGAGATGTTACCCAACGATTCTTTTGTGTTTTTGATATAAGCAATTGTATTGACTATAAATAGATTTTGTTTCTTCCATTCAAATAATTAAAACTTTTATTTCTTTTTCTTATCTTACCTCCCTGACTAGGAGCTCTGGTACCATGGAAATAGTTACAAATCTTATTTTATTCTTGACTTTAAAGGGAATTCACCTTGAGTGTAGCTCTAGTATAGATATTGGGAGAATACTCTTTTTTTTTTTTAATCTTTATTGGAGTGTAATTGCTTTACAGTGTTGTATTAGTTTCTGCTGTACAACAAAGTGAATCAGCTATATGTATCCATATATCCCCATATCCCCTCCCTCTTGAGCCTCCCTCCCACCCTCCCTATCCCACCCCTCTAGGTCGTCACAAAGCATCGAGCTGATTTCCCTGTGCTATGCAGCACCTTCCTACGAGCCATCCATTGTACATTTGGTAACGTATATATGTCAATGCTACTCTCTCACTTCATCCCAGCTTCCCTTTCCCCCCCATGTCCTCAAGTCCGTTCTCTACATCTGAATCTTTATTCCTGCCCTGCCACTAGGTTCATCAGTATCGTTGTTGTAGATTCCATACATGTGCGTTAGCGTATGGTATTTGTTTTTCTGAGTTACTTCACTCTGTGTGACAGTCTCTAGATCCATCTACCTCATTACAAATAACTCAGTTTCATTCCTTTTTATGGCTGACTAATATTCCATTGTATATATGTGCCACATCTTCTTTATCCATTTATCTGTCAGTGGACACTTAGGTTTCTTCCATGTCCTGGCTATTGTAAATAGTGCTGCAATGAGCATTGGGTTACATGACTCTTTTTGAATTATGGTTTTTCTCAGGGTATATGCCCAGTAGAGGGATTACTGGGTCATATGGTAGTTCTATTTTTAGTTTTTAAGGAACCTCCATACTGTTCTCCATAGAGGCTGTATCAATTTACATTCCCACCAACAGTGCAGAAGGGTTCCCTTTGGGGAGAATATTCCTTCTGAGGTTAATTAAAGAAGTTGTCTTCTATTTCTAGTTTTTATTTTTAATAAAGAAGGTATGTGGGTTTTTTTAAGATTTATTTTTTATTTATTTTAAATTTTTGGCTGTGTCGGGTCTTAGTTGAGGCATGTGGGCTCTTCGTTGCGGCGTGCAGGCTTCTCTCTAGTTGCGGTATGCAGGTTTTCTCTCTCTAGTTGTGGCGTGCAGCCTCCAGGTCACGTGGGCTCTGTAGTTAGTGGCACGTGGCCTCCAATTGAGGCACGCGAGCTCAGTAGTTGTGGCGCACAGGTTTAGCTGCCCCGCGGCATGTGGGATCTTAGTTCCCCGACCAGGGATCGAACCCGCGTCCGTCAAGGATGTATGTTGAATTCTTTTATCAAATGTTTTTTCTGCGTTTATTGATAATGACTGCATGTTTTTCCCTCGTTAATTTGCTAATGAGGTGAGTAGCATAACTGATCTGATCATGATGTATTACATTGTTTCTATGCTATAGTATTCTGTTTGCTAATATTTTGTTTAGGAGTTTTAGATATATGTTTATTAGTAAGACTGACCTGTAATTTTCCTTTTTCATACTGTCCTTTTCAGGCTTTTGTGTTAAAGTTTTGCTGGTCTCATAGTATGATTAGGAGAGATTGGTTTTGTGGTTTTGTTTTGTTTAAGTTTAATAATGCCCAGTCTTCCCAAGTGTGTATAAGTCTTCTTGTATCAATAGTGGCAGTAGGGGCTTCCCTGGTGGCGCAGTGGTTGAGAGTCCGCCTGCCGATGCAGGGGACATGGGTTTGTGCCCCGGTTAACCCAAAAAAAAAAAAAAAAAAAAAAATAGTGGCAGTAAATTGGTTTGACAAGAATTACATTGTAAAATTTCAGATTGTAAAATGCAGTGTGTGTGATGCAGCCATTTCACCCCGGGGAATTTACCCTATGGGTATACTCAAACAAGTATACAGAAATATATGTACGAGGATGTTTATTGCTGTAATAGCAAGAAACTGGAAACCAAAGACCTTCAGATGAAGAATTAGTTTTAAAAAGAGAAATGCAATATTTTGTTGCCATTACAAAGAATGAAGTAGATCTATTTGTGCTGATGTGTAAAGTTCTCCAAGATCTATAATTAGCGTAAAGCAGGTGGCTGAGCAAGAAAAAAAAAAAAAAATATATATATATATACACACACATATACCATTTGTGAACTTTCTAGAAGCTAGCTCTGTGGAGGTGCATAGGAGCTGTAAGACTTTATATCCTTCCACGTCATGAAGATGTGCTCTTTTTATCACTTAAGTGTGTGTATGACTCCGTATATATATAACCTGCTGCTGGGATGGAGGAGGGCCTGTTAGGTGAGGAGGTGGCCTCACTGTCAGCTAACTGCACAGTGTTTCACCTGTTTCCCCTCTGGCCCTTGAGGTCTGTCACCCATCCTAGAAAGGAAGCTCTGCATTAGTCCCAGGTTTGGCCTGAAGACTAGAACAGTTGGAAATGTTAAGTTGACATAAGTAGGAAGCGCTGTAACCTCTTGCAGGCGTTGCTATGGAAACCAGAGCCTGGGCGGTCTCCACGGAAACCATTCTCAGCCTTCCCCCCTGAAGGAGTTACCACCCACTGGTGCTAGTCTTACTTATTGGGACCTCAGAGCATCAATAAATGCTTAGGGAGGGAATGCTGGATTGGCTTCTGCCCACCCTGGGGATGCCTGGTGGGCTCTGGGCACCACCTGCCGTCCACCTGAGAAGGAGAAAGAGACCGTCCCCATGGGACGTGCCCTTGTGGGGAGGCACAGCACCCACATATGAAGCAGACACATGAGGCAGTGCATGCAGCATCCCAGGAGGGAGAAGGGGCACTGGAGTTTGGAGGTCCAGGGGTCTGGACTCTGCCACTGACCACCGGTGTGGCTGTACAGCTACAGTGAGTTAACACTGTCTCTGGGTTTCAACCTGCCCCTGTTTAAAGTGCAGAGTTTGGACTAAGTCGTTCTGAAAAGACTAAGTCTTTTCCAGCTTTAAGAACACTGGTTTGCATGTGGCCTGGCAGCATGGGGCTCAGAGGAGAGAGACCAAACAGTGACCAGGGCAGGCTTCCCGGGAACTCCTCTGAGCTTTGAAGGATGGTGAGGAAGAATGGTGCGGGGGTGGGGGGGGAGGGCAAAATGCAACAGGGACAAGAGGTACGCCCTCCATGGGCCAGAGGACATGGCACCTACGGCCCTCCCGGGGCTGAGTCCTCTGAGGGAGGCTGAGGGACTGGAAGGGGGGCTTGGAGTCCAGGGCTTGGGGGCACCAGGGATGGGTGGTGCCATTCCAGGAGGGTGGGTCCAGAGCATCGGTGAGGCCCCGAGCCTGCCACCTACCACTGGGTCTCCTGGCCCTTGCTGTCTGCTGCGTATTCTCCCGGAGCACAGAGCGAGCCTACCACCTGTGAGAACAAGTGCTCAGATGTCCTGTCTGGCCCCGCAGGAGTGAAGGCCCTGCCCCTAACTGGGCAGCAGTGAGATAATAGGGCAGGGAGGATGGGGAGGATGCGTAGACCATGACTTTGACCAGCATCCTTGTCCAACACTTACTGAGCCAGGACCCATTGTGTACAAGCACATGCCAGGGACTTTCATTGATTCATTTGTTCATTTCTTGCCTCCTCTCTGGGGTAAATATGAATCTCATAGCTGCAAACTCAGTCGTGCAAGAAAGTATCTTTATTTTTCTATAATAATCTATCTTGTAGAACAATCTAGTTCTCAAATCCTCATTTAGCCTGGTGGCAGAAAATGTCATCTTGATAATTTGGGGGTGAATGCAGCTGTTACTTCCATTTTAAGGGAGATCAATTAAAGGTTCACCCTTTTCATAGATTTTTGCCTGCTCCCCCGCTCCAAGGCCCAGCATCTGAGTCACGGGCTTATATTTGGCATTTTCCCCACCAACAGGACTTTGATGGGAGGTGGTGGCTGCCTCCTATTGTAATTTCTAGGAACACGTGAAGACTGCGTCACCCAATGCCCTGTGGGCAGAGGGAGGTGGTGGCGTCCTCCCTGGAGTTCCCTTTGTCACCATGTAGTTGCTGGAGCTGCTTCTTGAGCCCATAGTGATTCTCTGAGCTACCCAGTATCCTATCATTGAATCCCTTTCTGGCTAAATTAGCCAGAATTCTTCCTTGTTTGTGTAACAGTTTTACTGAGCAAAAGAGCCCTGTGGGTAAAATCAGAAAACCACTTCATTCTCCCTTTTCCTTTTCAAACCTGCTCTGTGGGGTCAGTTCTCCCTCAACCCTGGATGAAATCTAAGGTCAGTTTCTTGGTTTTTCAGGTCAATCCAAGATAATAAAAATGCCCTGGGTCACTTTTAGCCACAAAAATCCGATTTCAGTAATTACAGCGTGGAGTTATGCAAAACAGTGGGGACTCCAAAGTTCATGGAAGCTGGAGCTGCCCCCTCCACCGTGGAGACCCTCACCACAGGGAAGCCCCACCGGTTCAGGCAGGGAGAGCCCTGCCAGCAGCTTCCCGCCCCCCTGCCTCGTGCTTCCACTCCTCCCCGCCCCGGGCTGCTGGGTGACGGAGGGAGGAGACAAGGGGTCAGAGAGGCCACCGATGGGAGACTTCGGCACCTGTGGGAGCTTTTGATCCCCCCAATCCTCACCTCCTGCTACATCTCAGCGCAGGTGATCTCTCTGCCAGCTCCAGACTTCTAGGCCTGGGTCTAACCATCCCAGGCCAGCTCCTGAGACATTCATGGACCCTTTGATGCCATGCTTCTGCAGCATGGGCCTTCCGGGCATAGCCAGCTCCCCTTGCTCTGTGCTCCACTAGGGCTGCTCTAGACACAGCCCGTCACCGCTAGCCTCTACACGTGCTTGTCACACACCAGGTCCTCAGGGTCCCCTATCCCAGCCACAGAGGACACATAGCAAGTTCTCCGGCACACTCAGGGAAGCCCCTCTCACTTGGCAAAAGGCCAAGGTACGTAGGGGGCTGATCATTCTCTCCTTAGAGACGCTCTGTCCAGGTAGCATCCCGGGGTTGCAGGATTGGTTTGGGGCCACCTCCTTTCAAAGCCCTTTATTTTGGAATGTCTGTCTAGGGGGCACTATCCCCCTCTTTTCTCAGATCCCAAAGGGGTGTAACAAGTCTCGTCCTTGGCGCTGACCTCAGGTGATGAGGGTCAGGGGGACCAGGGCAACCTCACTTGCCTCTGACTTCTTTTTCTCTCAGCTTGTGGGCTCTTCATCTACACTCAGAGGGGGGATGCGGGGAGAAGGGGGAAGGGCCCCCGTGGGCATCCCGGGCAGCTGGTTCTGTGACTGCGGAGGGGCTGGAGCAGTGAGTCTGACCTGAGGCCATCTCTTTGCACCCAGCCCAGGCTGGGCTGGGAGTTCCAGAAGCTGTGCGAGGGAGAAGGTTCTGACATTCCAGGGCTCCTGGAAACTGAGGGTGCCCAGCCTGCATCTTGGATGTGAAAGGAAGTTTGCCAGCCTCATCTCGGGGAGATGGGTCAGATGATGCCCTGCACGTCAGTGGTGGCAGGTCAGCCATGGAAGACAGTGGTTAGAGAGTGAACTCTGGACTACCAGAGCTGGGTTTGAATCCCATTTCTGCCACTTACTGGCTGTGTGGTTGTTTTGGTTATCTATTGCTGAGTAATAAACACTGCAAAACCTGTGGCTCAGGATAACAGGTATTTACTCAGGATTTTACAATGGGTGCAGGGCTCAGTGGAGATGGCTTGATTTTGCCCTATGTGTCATGAGTTGGGTTGTCTTAATGGGGGAAAGAAGATCCTCTTCTAAGATAGTTTCACATCAGTTCAGAGCCCAGCTGGGGCAGTCAGCCAAGAGCCTTGACTCTCTTCCAAATGGGCCTCTCCACCTGACTGCTTGGGCTTCCCCACATCATGGAGGCTGGGTTCCAAAAGGGAGGAAGCCAAAGCTCCTAAGCCTTCTTAATGCCTGGGCTTCGAGGTCCCAGCACATCATCTCCTTTCATTCTATTGGTCAAGCAGTTCTGAGCCTGACCCAGATTCAAGAGGAGATATAAGCTCCGTCTCTAAAGGGGAGAAGTAGCACCCGTGTACATGAAGGGGTGAAGTTGTTTGGGGCCATCTTTGGATACAAGCTACCACTTGAGCAAATAACTTGAGCAAGTTATTTAATCTCCCCAAGTCTCATTTTCCCCCTCTGTAAACTGGAGATAATATTATCTATCTCGTTTGGTTACTGATAGGATTAAATAAGCTCTCATTTGAGCTCACAGTAGTTGGAAGAATGTATAAGTAGCCCGTGGCCCCAAAGAATTCAGTGTTAATATTAGACAATCGTGGGCACACGTTACGCCAGAAGACGGTGGAAAACTTTCCCCACCATTAGTCCTTTTGGCATCTGCCTCTGCTCTCTGGCCTCTAGGGTCCTCACCGGAGATGCCCCCAAGCCTTCCTCCCCTTCTCCTGGACATGCAGCAAAGTGCCTGGGGGTCTGGGCTTCACTCCTGGAAGGTCTTTTCCTGGCGCCACTTGGTGGTGGGGGGGCGCGTTTGGGCCCTCAGTTTCCCTAGGTTGGGACACCTCCTGTGGAACGATGCTAACATTGCCCACCCCTCCCAGCCCAAAACCCCTCCCCATGGGCTCCCACTAATTGAGAGGGATTTATTGTTGTAAAACTATAACCGACCTCCTGGGGCCCTCCGCGGGTCTTCTCTTTGTGGTAGAGTTAGCTGGGGAGGGAGAGAATGAAGCCAGAGAAGAGAAAGAAGTGGTGAGTCCAGGCTTGGAAGAGGACAGACCACCCCCTACCCCAGCCTCTGCCTGGGCAGCCCTGGCACTTCATCAGTGCAGCGAGGCTCTGTTCTGCAGGGCCGAGGCGGTGTCATTTCTGTAGGAAGGAGGGGGCACAGCTGACCCATCCTGGGTCATCATCAGGCCTCTCTGGATCCAGGCGGTTAGAAGCAGTTGGCAGCAATCTGATGGAACACCAAATGGTTTGAGAAATGGGACAGCTTTAATCAGTCTGGGAAGCAAAATTCCTTTTGTCCCATTTCAAAAGAAATGGGAAAACCTGATTCTCTAGGTGTTCAGAAATGCCCTGTTCCTGGGAGGCAGGGCAGGCCTGGGCTGTGGTGACTGGAGACCTTACAATGTGGGGTTGGAGGGGTGAGATGCATTCTGTTTCAGGAGAGGCCCCATCCCCCAGGTGTCACGGAGGACATCTCAGCCCCTAACCACCCAGGCTGCACCCATCTCCTTGGCCTGCAGTGCAGATGGAGCCCCAGCACCCACCCACGTGGTTTCTCCCCTCGGGGAAACTGTCACCACAGAGCTGCCCCACACAGCCTGCCCGGTTGGCTCCAGAGACCCCCGTAGGGCCTGAGCTCCTCATTCTGGCCACCGTTACCCAGGAGACCTCTGTCACCAAGACTCCAGGGCCAGGCTTTGCTGAGCAGAGATTGTGCCTCTGAGACCAGGAACGTTTCCAGTTGGCTCTCCTCCAGCTGGCTTTGTGCTCTTGTCTGTCATTGCTGGTAATGCAACTCGCATTGACCAGAACTGGGACAAGCTCTGGGTGGAAAAAACAGTATTTCAGTGACTTGCACCAAGTCTCGGGCTCCAAGGGCCCCCTCGGGCAGTCCTGAGCCTGGGGGCTTCTATGCCCTGGCTCAGGAGGGCCATCTTCCACGAGTTTTGTGAGGCAGCCACGTGGCCGCCCCTCCTCGGGGCAAGTGGGCATCCAGCAAGTGAGAACACCCCACACCACTGCCCGCGGGGGGTCGAGAGGAAACCCTCACCGCATCCAATCCTGCCTCTGCACAGAGAGGGTGTCGTCCCAGTTTTCCAAGCCGTTAAGAGAAGGCCTTCTGCACATCCTTCGGCTCACCCGGGCGGTAGGCTGGGATGGAACCAAAAAGGCGCTGAGTGAGGAGATGATGTCAGTCATTCACTCAGTAAACGGCTCTGAGCCAAACTGTGTGCTGGGTCCTGTCCAGGGAATGGGAACAGAGATAAGCAGGACACAGCCTTGCCCTCTGGGAGCTCACAGACCTCATAGCCAGCCTCTCGACCTGGGTAGACCTGCTCTCTAGACCAAGATACGAAACACGGGCTTTCGGAGCGTGGTTGAGAGCCTACAGTGTGGCAGGGGCTGGGCATGGGATTGTGAACAAGAAACAGGCCCTGCCCTCTTAGAGCCCGAGGTCTGGTAGGAGAGAACAAACCGGAAGTTATTGGGCATTGTGCTGTTATGATGGGGAAGTGCAGGGTATCATGAGGGATGGGGGTGTGGCCCAAAAAAGCAAAGCAGGGGACCTGTGTGTTGGATTCATTTTAAATGTTATCCTCTGTCCTCAAGACCAGATGTTTTCACAGTTTTGTGATATGACTTGTTTCACTTTCCTTTTTGACCTTGGCCGAGTTCCCATCAGACAGAAGCCTCAGCCATTCCTGCACAAGGAGATGGTGATCAGACCCCACAGACAGCCACCAAAGGCCACCCTCACACGCTCATTCAAGGCTGAGGGATGGGACGCCGCTCCTTGGATTCCATGACCTCTGGCCCCTACTGAGAAAGGAGGGCCGGAGTCTGACGGGGACACAGTGAGATGAGCAGAGTCCTGCACGGTGGGGACTTGAGATCACATCCTTCCCCCTCCTTCAACCCGCAGCCAGGGCTGGGCAGAGCCTGGTTCTTCCAGGATGTTCAGCCTCCCATCGGCTTGCCGCCCCTCCAGGTCCTTTGGCAAAATTTCAAACCTCACTACTTAACTCTGAATTCCCACATCACCAACCCAAATGCTCTGCTCAAACCTCTCCATTACACGTGAGATGACGAGGGTCCTGGGGCTGATGACTCCTTCAAGCTTAATAATTAAATATCTGCTGAGCAACCTTTCCAGACTTCTCTGGATTCCCCCGAGAGGAGTTCATCCTGCCTTTTCTTCTGGGGGCTGCTAAGGCCTGTCCCTTGGTTCTTGCGAGAAACAGCTGACCTTCCCATGACCCAGTGACCGTTCCAGCCCTGGTTGTCTCTCTGTGCAAATGCCGGTTGGCCCTGGTCTCAGCTTCAGTAGAGGCAGGAGACCAGACTGTGTGGAGGACAGTGGTCACTCGAGTCTTCTCTCACTGCACTCTCAAGTCCCCTCTGGATCCGACACCTCTCGGGCCACTTTGGACCCTCTCGCTTATCTGTGGGTCACTGGCCACCAGCCCCAGCCTTTGCTGAGATCACCACCTCTGTGTGGACTCAGACCCCCTCAACCGAGCAGCCTCTGGCCTCGGGTGCACGCTGTACATTTCCTGCCTCTCGGGCTGCCCTGGGCGTGAGTGTGTGAGACGCTGCATCCACCCATGAGCAACTGGAAAGCCCACCAAGTCACAACCTACATGTGAACCAGCGAGAAAGGGGAGACTGTGGACAAATTCTCTCCCTTCTCTTCTGCAGGACTGTGCTGAGAAACAGTTATTTAGACAGATTCTCAGAAGATGGTCCTGGGGCACTGAGCAACCAGTTACATTTGTTACCAGTCTGCACTCAGCTGCATAACTGGCTCCCTCTCCGTCCCAGACGCACTCCCTTTCCCTCTCCTGCTCTCTGAGGTCACCCTCCCTAACAAAGGAGTGGCACCGTGGCTTTGCTTCTTGCTCTGCTTTCCAAGGAACCCAAACCAGGCCGCCTCAATTTCCTTTCTGGAGCACCTCTTCCACTCTGCGGGATGCTCCTGGTGCCACAATCAGCAACCCCACTGTCCCCTCGGAGACGGGCATGTGACCATCTAGCTGGTCAGTACCTCACCTTCTGGCCACAGAAACTGGCTCAGGAACAGCCATGGGACCCACCTGAGTTTTCCCTGGGAATTAGCGTGGACACTGGGGGCCTCATACACCCATAAGGTCATTGCCTTCCTTCTTCTCCACCAGCGATGGATTCCGTCTCATCCACTCAAGACCCAGCTGGACTCCTGCTCCCGGGAGACTTTCTTCAACATCCTGGCCCAGAGAGATCTCAGCTGCTTCACTCATTAACTCCCGGGATCCCCATCACAGTTGCCTCTCCAGCCCCCTTGCTACCATCCTCAGGCCTTGCTCTTCTAGCCAGTTGTTTGAAGCTGTTACTGTTATGTAGGCACTTACTCGTGTACCTGTCTCTGCTCGGCATGGAGTTCTGCCAGCAGCCCGTGTTGATTCATTGGCCAAAATGCAGCAGGTGGGCATTCTGCATAGAAAGAGGCCAGGCTGTTGAACATAAGGTGAGCAAATTGTCCAGGTTTGCCCAAGATTTTGCCAGCTTTCCCACTGACTGTCCCATGTCCTGGGAAACCTGCAGTGCTGGGCAAACTGGCACCGTTGGTCACCCTGTCATTCTTCTAAGTGTGTTTACTGGGGGTGAACAAGACCTGGTCCCTGCCCTCAAGAGCTTGTAGCTCAGGGCAGAGGTCAGGAAATCTTTTCCGCAAAGGGCCAGATCAGAAATACTTTTGGCTTTGCACACGCCATAGTCTCCGTCATATCTACCCAACTCTGCCATTATAGCTACAAACAGTTAAATTGGGCGTGACTGTGTTCCAGTGAGATTTCGCAGGCGGCAGCCCCAAGCATAGAGGTAGAGACAGACACACAGAGCCTCAGGACGCCTGTCGGGGCCCTGCTGCTGGCTTGAGCCGGCACCGTAGGCCGCCACTTCGTGCATTGTGTGGTCCCACGGTCGCCGCCATGGTCAGCTGGACCTGTTGGTGAACACCTGACCGTCCTGAGGCCGCCAGTGGTTGACATAGGGGGACTGGCCAGCCGAGACCATGGCCGCTGGCTGGAACAGCGGTGGCAGGAGACAGAGCTGAAAGGCTGGAGGGGATAGCAGAGTCAGGAGACCTTCTGGGGCCTCCAGCCCTCCAAGCACTGAGCCACGGCCCCAGGGCGCCCAGCCCAGGGAGGGCTTGCTTTGGGCCTGCAGTGGAGCTGAGTCCTGTTGCCTTTATTTCCGTGGGCATCCTTACAGTGAAACGACTTCCTCCTCCTTTCCTTTCTTTCTTGTTTAACGACTCAGTGATTTGTAGTAAAATTATAAAGCGTGTGACTATCATCCTCATCCAGTCTCTATAATAAATCTGTTTTTCTTTTTTTTTTTTCTTTTTTTGCGGTACGCGGGCCTCTCACTTTTGTGGCCTCTCCTTGTTGCGGAGCACAGGCTCCGGACACGCAGGCTCAGCGGCCATGGCTCACGGGCCCAGCCGTTCTGCGGCATGTGGGATCCTCCCGGACCGGGACACGAACCTGTGTCCCCTGCACCGGCAGGTGGACTCTCAACCACTGCACCACCAGGGAAGCCCTAAATCTGTTTTTCTTGAAGAGATCTGAGCGAGTTCCCTACAACCAACAACCCTCATGCACCCCAGATCCATGTGAAGACAGAGCACCGTGGGGACACAGAGGAAGGGCCTAATCTAGGCTTGGGGGTCAGGGAAGTCTTCCCAGAGAGATGCGCGTCCAAAGCCAGGACCAGAGGGCGGTACGAGTACCCCGGAGATGTGGGGGAGGGGGAGAGTGTCATCACTTCTTTGACCTTCAGGTGGCAACATCTGGACCAGGTGGCAACATCTGGACCAAGTGCCCCCTACCGCAGGCACGGGGTAGACAGAACCCTCCATCAGCCTCTGCTAACCTGCACCCAGCGAAGTCGGAGCAGCTCTCCTGCCTCCCCCACCTCTGCTGTGGAGACCATCCTGGTTTCAGTGGACGGGGCCTCCCCAGTGCCCCCTGGGGGCCTCGACCTCCATCTTCATGGAAGGAAAGAATCTGCACCGTCCCCGGGTGCAGTCGACGGGCGCTGTGCTGCCTGTACTGCCCCAGAGAGCTTTCGTCCAAAACACCCTAACCCAGTGTTTCCCAAGGAATTAGGTGAGATTATACCCCTGCGGCTCTGAGACTGGTGGGAGTGTCTGACCATACATGACTCCCTTCCCAGTCCCATCAGAGAGGATCCCCAAGTCCCACCTGCACGCCAGAGCCCCTGCTCTCCCCTCTCCCCACAGCCAGCCCTCCTCATCCTGGAGCAGGAATCATGTCCTGCCAGGAGGCTTCTTTGCTGCTTGCGAGAGACACCAGATCCAGCTCCCCAAGTAAATAGGAGCAGCTGGAAGTCACACATGAGACGCCCAGCAGCCCGGAACTCAGGCCCTCTCCGCAGGTGCCTCCATCCCCCTGGGCCTCCCGCGGCCTCCCTCCCCCGAGAGAGGACTGATGGCAGCTTGCTGCAAGGGTCCCCAGCCTTGGGCCCTGGGGTCACTCCACTGTGGCAGGGATGGGGGACGTTAGGCCTGACGTTGTCTCCGGGGATATGCCACCCCTATTTGCTTCCATGTCCCATTAGAAGAGTCTGAATTTGCTCCACCTACCCAGGCCTGGGCTTCTCCAGGAACTGGGGGCACATGCCATATTTGCCCAAACCTAGGGCAAGCCTGGGTATGAAGCATCTCCCACTTGGCCATTAAGAAGATGTGTATGCAAAAGAAATAGTTTTCTCAAATGAGAAGATCCAATTTGAATATACAGACTATTAGGGGGGTGTGTGCCATTGTGCAAATGTCTCAGGGAGTAGCTCATGGGTGCGTTTTTAAAGCCATATTTTAATTTCATAAAAGGTAACTAGTACATTAATTTGAAAATGTTGCTCCTTTCCGCTTTCACATTTTATGGAACATTTTTATCTCAGCTTTTCACTAGCCTCTTGGGTGTCTGTGTCCTCAGCATCCCTTGGGCCAAGTTAAGCCACCAGGGGCTTCCGAAGCGCATGACCTCCGCTCGAGGCTCAGTTACTCAGATTCAGGACTTTTTAAATCCCTGTGTGACACAATCACTGGCCATTTTATCCCAAGCTATAAGTGCCCCTTCCTGTAATGTTGGAGGCTTAGAGTTTTTATTTAACCTTAAGATAAATGTGACCTCATTCATAACTGGTGATGTGGGACATCCCAGGCACCCGGGCATTATCATCACTTCTATGAGGGTGGTGAGGCTCTTTGTGCCCGGTTGGAGATGAGGGCTTTGGGGGGGAACCCTGGCTCTCTGTTACCTCCAGCAGGTGCTATGGGGCCTAGGATTCAGGTGGAGCCGAGCCTCCAGTGGCCTCCTGGTTTGAAGTGAGGGCTGGGACAATGGTGATGGCTGCAGCTGTCAACTAGCAGGTATTTATTGGCTCCGCCGTGCGCCCAGCCTGTGCCAGGCCCGCAAGGCAGAGAGGGAATGAGAGCCCCCCCTGGGAGAGACAATTAAGAAGGACCGTTTCTATTTAGAGCTCCGTGCCCAGTGCACTGCGTAGTGGAGGGCCAAATCAGGCGGAACAGACCAGGAGAGAAGAAGTCTGCTCTCCACCATTTGCTGACTGGGGGAGGCTGGAGGGCGGGCTGCGCCCACCTCGGGAGCAGACTGGTCACTCTGTGACAGCTCAGGGTGTTTGAAGAGCCCCGAGAGGATCTCAGAGAGGGGAGGGAGGGCCAGGCACAGAGACCCAGAGTGCTGTCGTGGAAAGAGCCCGCACCTGGGAATCGGAGAGCTGCCGCCACTCATACCTCCATTCACATCTGTTTCCACATCTGTAAAACAGTTCCCTTCCAAGGCAAGGTCCTGTTCATATCTATTTCTAGTGACAAGTCCTCTGTTTTATGGGGTCACCCTTACTTTTTTTTTTTTTTAAGATTTTTGTTTTGATGTGGACCATTTTTTAATTCTTTATTGAATTTGTTACAATATTACTTCTATTTTATGTTTTGGTTTTTTGGCTGTGAGGCATGTGGGATCTTAGCTCCCTGACCAGGGATCGAACCCACACTCCCTGCATTGGAAGGCAAAGTCTTAATCACTGGACCGCCAGGGAAGTCCAGGGATCCCCCTTAGTTTAATCTCCAAACAGAAAGACTTGTGATTTCATCCCATAGTCAGTGGGAACCCTGGCGTCCCCACAATAGTCTTAGGAGTCCCAGGGGAAACGGTCCTGGGTCCTACAAGTCTGTATATCTGACCCACATGGAACACCTCTCCAATTCCCTTCTCCCATAAAGGACGACTGACATAGGCTATTGGAGTGCGGGATACTCTGTGGAAGCCCAGGGCTAGTGGATTATAACGTACAGAAACTTGAAACGTACCCAAGCCCCTTTCTCTGCCCAAGGATTTCCCTTTGGCCTGTGCCGCCCCCTCCCCAGGTGTGCTGATGCCAGATGTTCCACAGCCTTGGGAAGTCTTGGCAGTACCTCACCCATGCAGGCTGTTTGTGTAATTTCAGAAGCATAGGAAGTATTTCTAAAAGTGTTTCCCCTTTGCTCTCTTGATTTCTTCTTTGAGTTATAGCTTTGTCCCAGTTTCATTGTAAATATCCCAACAAAGAAGAAATCACGTGGCCAAGCAGTTAAATGTAAGGAGTAACAACTGATGATGAGAAGCAGCTGGCCTGGTAGGGTGGGGAGAGCAGTAGCAGGGAGGGGGCGCTGGAGGAGTTGGGAACCTGAATTCTCAAGCTCACCAGAGGCTGTATCTGCTGGTGTGATTGGAGATGCTTTATGGGGTGACATTAAGGTGCCCCCAAGAACTTTCATGTAAGGTTAGGTAAGGTCATCCTCTGAGAATGGAACTTACTACAGCAGCACATGGGAGGAGCAGTAATAATTAAAATATCATATATAATAATACGATGATAATGTAGCAGGTATGACCTGCTTCACCAACTTAGATTACAAATATGTTCACATTTCTTTTATTGCCCCAATTCATTGTTTTAGTCCCCGTGTGTCTTTGGGGCACGAAGAGAGTTGCCCCATATTATTCAAAAATCTCAGCGTCCAAGGGGAGGTCAGCTTTGTTTCTTCACACCAGAAGAATCAGGGTCCCAAGAGCCCACTGCTACGATTGCTCCTTGCTGTCACAAGGTGTCGCTATTGAAGCTCGCTCTCACAGACGATGCTGCTACCCTGGAGGGTGGGATGCCCTTCACGGACTAGGTGCAGGATTACAGCTCTTCTTAGTCTACTTTCCCGCACTCAGCCATCACTGCCCAAAGCACGGCCCCTGGGGCGTGGAGGCTGGGTGGGAAGGGTAATTAGCATACGCCACCTTCCACACCGGCCTCAGCCCTCCTCCTGTGAAATGAGAGCAGCACATCAGCCCAAATCCCCCTTCAATCAAGGTGATTTAATTGGAGGGCTTCTCTGCTCCTCCCTGCCACTGCTCCTTGATCACCCTAGCTCACCTGAACAGGTGTGCCTGACTTTGCATCTCAGAGATCAGGGCTGGGATGTGGGTGCTTCTGTTTTCAGAGAGCCCCAGGGAGTCTCACCCATACCAGCAGGGGCGGGCCAGCTTCTGCTAAGCGCCACAGCTCACACCCCAGGAGAAAGAGGCTGGCACCCTGGTGGCTCACCTTTGCATAACCAAGGGGGTACACAGAACAGGGTAGTGGTTACCAGAGGTGAAAGAGGGTGAGAATTGTGTAAAGGGGATCAGCTGTATGGTGATGGATGAAAACTCCATATTTTGCGGTGAGCATGCTGTAAGGTATATAGAAGTAGAAATATAATGTACACGTGAAACATATGATGATATAAAACAATGTTACTTCAATAAAAAAATAAATCTAAAACTAAAATAAAGAGGGCACACAAATGATCCTTCTCCAGAGGAAGAACGTCTGTTCCAGGTATCGCCATGTCTCTGCCTAAACCAGGAGCTCTTAACCTGGGAATCAGGAGTGAAATCCAGGGGCGGCGTCATGACCTGGTTGGGGAAAAGCATTATGTATTTGTTTTCACTAATCACTGATTGAAACTAGCATTTCCTTCCTTTGTGCTTATAGGCATCACACCACAGTAGTACGTACGGTGCCTGGACTTTGTCACCAGTAGAAATCACAACTATTTTCATATAGCACCACAATTGCTGTAGATATTTTAAAATGTTATTTCAGCTCAGCGCATCACTAATTCAAGATCATGATAAGTTATTGAACCTGTCACTAGACCTCCTTTATCCAAGGCCTCAATAAAGCACATATATTGCTCTATCACAATTCTTAAATTCTGTTCATTGTATTTCAGTATATTTGGTTTCCTTTACCATCCTATGTATTTTACTTCATGCATTTAAAACTATGATCCTGGGCTTCCCTGGTGGCGCAGTGGTTGAGAGTCCGCCTGCCGATGCAGGGGACGCGGGTTCGTGCCCCGGTCTGGGAAGATCCCACAAGCCGCGGAGCGGCTGGGCCCGTGAGCCGTGGCCGCTGAACCTGCGCGTCTGGAGCCTGAGCTCCGCGACGGGAGAGGCCACAACAGTGAGAGGCCTGGGTACCATAAAAAAACAAAACAAAACTATGATCCTGGGGAAAGTCCATAGGCTTCCCCAGACTGCAGGAGGAATCCATGACACAAAACTCATTAAGATCCATGGCCATCCAGAGAGCAACTGGCCACTGTTTTGTTTAAAAAAAAGAAAAAGAACCTCACCACAGTTCTAAGCGCTAATATTTATGGAGTCCTTACCACATGCCAGACATTTTCTATGCATTGTTGCATCATAGGTAGAGCTGTTATTTCCATTTAAAGCTGAGGCACTGGTGCACTGAATGACGTAACTTGGCCATGAGAACACAGCGGTCAGGGTAGGAGCCAGGAGTCAGCCTTGACCTTTTAACCCAGCGCTGAGATTTCACCATTTTCAGTCAGGCTGCCTCCAAGGTCCCAGGGAGCTCGATCTGAGTGTAGCTCACCCTCGAGGGCTGAGGGCCGGGCCATAGCCAGCTCAGGCCAGGGGAGGGAGGTGGTCTCAGGGGGTCCAGTGTTCAGCCCACCTGGGGTGACCATGGCCTGCTCTCATCTTATAGGCACCAGGCAACCTTCAGTCCCCCAGGGTCACCCCGGCTCCCTGCCCCTTGCAGGCCTGGATAAACCTGACCAGAACCCCAGTGTCACGGGCTGAGGGGGACAGGGCCCTCCCCAGGACAGCCACGCACTCCAGGGCTCACATCCTTCCTCATCTTTCTTTTCCGTGCTGCTTCAGGCCATCAGCCACCACGACTTCCTTCCCTGGTTCCACAGCGTTTGCTCATGCCAGGCGCTGCAAGATTTTCACCATTTACTAGAGATCGGCCAGGTCACACATGCCCTCTGCCATCCTTCTGGTTCTTTCCTGCTTCCTAACACTCTCCCGTCTCCCTTCTTCCTTCCTTCTTTGCTGAGGCAATAGATCCTGGCCCCTTTCTCTCTTGGGACAGTTCCTCCCATTTTCACCTCCAAGGACTTTCCCCAATACTTTCTTTTCCGAAGGGGAACTTCGGTAAATAACATTTTCTCAATCTAACTAATTACTAAACTGAGTCCTGTCTTAGTTCAGGCTGCTGTAACATAATACCATGGACTGGGCAGCTTAAACAACTAACAGACAGTTCGTTCTCACAGTTCTGGAGGCTGGAAGTCTGAGATCAGGGCGCCAGGATGGTTGGGGTCCAGTGAGCGCCATCTTCCTTGTCCCGGACTGCTGACTTCTCACTGTGTCCTCACATGGTAGAAGGAGCAAGGGAGCTCTCTGGGGCACTAATAGGGGCACTAATACAGGCACTAATCCCATTCATGAGGGCTCCACCCTCATGACCTTATCACAGCCCAAAGGCCCCGCCTCCTAATACCATCACATTGGGGGGAGAGGGTGGGATTTCAACATATGAACTGGTGGGGGGGGCACAAACATTCAGTCCATAACAGACCCCAAGTGTCCCAACCGAGGGAGGAGGGAGCCCTGAGTAGGTGACATGTTTGAACTTGGTCCTTGGAATTGAACATCACTCATTCACATCATTGATACCGTGGCTTTTTCAGCTGATCCTCTGTGCCATCCAGCTACCAGGAGCCACGGAGGCATCAGCTGGGCGCTGAGAAAGCCCACCCTGTAGCCCCAACCCCATCGGTCTGCCCACTCAGGATGGGGCTCTGTCCTGAACACACTCCGCGCCCTCACAGAGTCCCAAAGGTACTTCAAGGCAAAGACCCCGGGTCTGGTTTCTCTAAAGACCCCGTACCTGTGTGCCTGGGTCTCCAGCTGCCTCAGCTCCCGGAGACTTTCTCTGTCTAGCCGTCCATTTTGCACTCCTTTCTGAGACAAGGTGACCCACTCTGCCCTCTGTTGTTTCCCACCCTGTCTCAGACCCAGCCACTCACTTCCTGGGGCTGGCTACGCCTTCCCAGAGCGCAGCTGGGAGATCCAGCCAAGTGGCTTGAGCTGCCCACCAAGCGTTGTGCCCGCCTGCCTCTCGGTGGAGGTGAGCAGCCCGGGCCCCCCCCCTCCGGTGAGGACCTACTGCCCAGCTGCTCTCAGGTTCTCGGCGCAGGGGACCTCCTATCCAAGGTCACACATTCCCAGGCCCACATCTGAGACTGGGTCACGTGGGGTCTACAGGCCTGGAGTCCCATTCCAACTTGGGATGACTCTGAACGGACCTCACAGCTGCAGGGGTCTCACGGGCATTGGCTGAGGCGCAGTTGGGCCTGCATCCCGGCTCAGCTTCTCCATCACTCCCACTGCTTCCGTCATCTCCCTTCACAGGCGTTGGTGCTGAGAACACTCCTTAACAAACCACCCACACGCTGAGCTCCAACTCAGAGACAGCTTTTCAGGACACCCAACCAGCAGGGCAGGCGTTCTGTGGCTCCAGCCTGGGGTGGAAGCCAGGCCTTCGAGAGGAGAGAGTGGGGTTGGGAGGAGGTGTGGGTGATGGGGGGGCCTTTGGGTACCACTGGAGCCCCACGGTCTTGACCACTCAGACCACAGGCCTCAGGGTGGCCCACATGTGCCCACAGGTTAGGGCAGCTGGTGTTGGGGTGCTTCTGTAGAGTCGCTCGGGGGACCTGCCCACCACGGTTCCTCCTCTTTTATCGTTTTACACATCAGACCACCGCGTCCTGCTGTTCAAGGCGCCATTGAGATGTTTTGTGAAGTTTAGAAAACACATGCCACACCCAAGGCCTACAGCCGGTTTGGGTTCGGAAATGGCCCTGTTCTCTGAGCCTGGGCTCACTGGCCTCTCAGAGGGGCTCAGAGCCCACTGTTCTGCCCTTCTTTTCCCACACAGGAGTGGACACACAGTGGCTGCTCAGGAAATATGATGCCAGTTGAACTGAATTGAAGCTGAAAGTGGTTCCATCCACAGATCACAGAGGGCACTTGCCCATCAGGACCACAAGGGCCAGGAAGAGCTGGTAAGAAGCCTCTTCTGGCGGGAATCCATGTGGGCGCCCGCGGGGCAGGGAGCAGCAGGGGGTCACCGTGGTGGAGCTGCAGCAGCTCTGGGTGCAGGAGGCGGTGGACCCCTGGTGAAGAGTCTGGAGAGAGAGAACATCCGGAAGATGCAGGATCGCAGGTTCCGGCGCAGCACCAGCTGCTGTGAGGACAGCCAGGCTGTCCGTGCAGCAAGTGCACCAGTGCGTTGAGCACTGCCATGCACCTCTGGCTCAAGCCCAGGCCCTGGGGACCAGCGAGTTGGAGAAGTTCCAGGACCGCCTGGCCCAGTGCACTATGCATTGCAACAACAAGGCCAAAGACTCAATGGATGCGAGGAGTAAAGAGCTTCAGGTGAAGCGGCAGCTGGAGAGTTGCATCATCCAAGTGTGTGGATGACCGCATGGACCTCACCCCAGCCATGACCAAGAAGGTGAAGGAGTCTCTTGTCCACTGGGAAATAGATGTCTGCTATTGGCCATCGGGCCTGAGGGCAGGAGTCTATTTAAAAAGAGGAATGGGGGGCTTCCCTGGTGGCGCAGTGGTTGAGAATCTGCCTGCTAATGCAGGGGACACGGGTTCAAGCCCTGGTCTGGGAGGATCCCGTATGCCTCGGAGCAACTAGGCCCGTGAGCCACAACTACTGAGCCTGCGCGTCTGGAGCCTGTGCTCTGCAACAAGAGAGGCCACGATAGTGAGAGGCCCGCACACCGCGATGAAGAGTGGCCACCGCTTGCCACAACTGGAGAAAGCCCTCGCGCAGAAACGAAGACCCAACACAGCCAAAAATAAATAAACAAACAAACAAACAAAAAAAGAGGAATGGGGATTTGGGTCTTTAAGGAAAGTTTATGAATGAGGAAATTAAGGATGCCAGCAAGTTTCAGTCACTTGCCTCTGGACACTGGTTCCTCTGTGTTTCATTCCTAGAAAGTGAAATGGAAAACATTGGTGCTAAAATTTGGGTCAGAGATAGTACAGGAGAGTTTTTGTGAGCCTGAATTTCATGTGGCCAGGGCTTCTCCTGACAATAGGCAATCTCCCTTGTACCAAACCAGAGCCCTCCAAAGTACCAGCTTCTCTTAGTACAGAGATACCAACAGGCTGGCAGGTTCATCTGACCCACCTATGACCTGGTGGGGTGTGAGAAGAGGTGTTTCTGTTTGTTGCCAACTTCCTGTTTGCCGGAAGGATCACCACTACTTCTTCCACAAACTGTAATAAATAAAAATCCAGGAGGTCCCTAATTTAGAAGGGGAAAGGGGGCTTCTGGGGTATTGTTTTGCTTGGTTTTGTTTTACATACAAGGGCATGAAGTTATTTAAGATGCAGAGTTGGGAGAGGTAGTTTGGATAAAAATTTTGAAGGAGTCCATTTCTGGCCAGCAAGAGGTGGATGTGCATTTCTTAAAATTCTCACACATGACATCTTTCAGCCTGGAGACCCTGCAAAAACGTAAGAAGCGATATCACACCGGTAGGGGAAGCAAACCTTCCCTCTCACTGGCAGCCATGGTGGGCCCTGAGGCTGTCTGCAGCAGACTGACAAGACAATCTTGCAGTGACACTCACCCTTGAAGGCAAAGAGGATTTTGCTCGTGCTATATGCTAGTATTCAGGAATGAAGAGTGAAAGAGGAACTGTTGGCTGCTTAATTAACAGAGTTATGAAGTACTGGCTTTGGAAAAATCTGGTTTTCAAAGAACAGAATAGAGTGAAAGCCTAAACCCAGTATTACTTACTCTGCCCCCTGAAATAACAGAGCTCTACTGAGACAGTCCCTTGGCAACAGGAAGGTCAGGGGAGAAAAAGTCAGCAGCTCGGGGGGCGAGCTGTGACTCCTTTAGTGCAAAAGAAGGACCGCCCTCTGTTACCAAATACCATTTTTGCCTGGGCTTTTGTGACATGCGTTCTTCTTGCTCCAGTTCTAGCACCTTATAGTTTTGATAAGGACCTTGTTACTTGAAATGATAACATAGCCTGTCTGTTTGCCGTTTCAAGACTGTGATATATTTTCCTAGTGGTTTGGTTTTAAAAATAAACAGGATTCAATTTTTCTTCCCCCCTCCAAAAAAAAAAAAAAAAAAAGTCTCTTCCATTCCCTCTGCCTGAAAAGGAAGCCAGGTTTTTTGTCCAGAGGTCGGGTAAAGAAATCCCTGCAGGAAGTTGTGGGTGGGGAATACAGAGGAGTGTGGCCGGGCTCAGCGAGGTTAGAGCACCAGCTCCCCGAGCCTAGGAAGGTGCAGGCTGTTATAGTTCCCCAGAAGAGCCAGGACAGGACTCCGCCTCCCCATGGAGTGGCAGGATGGCCGAAGGGAGCCTCGGGCTTGAAGGGGAAAGACCACTTAACACCAAGTTCTCTGGGGCCGCGGGGATGAGCTTCGTGCCCAAGTGTTCGAAGGGACTGTTAAGTGGACACCACAGCTGTGACCAGTGTGACCTGAGACTCAGAGGCTCCTGTAAATAGTGCAGCCACTGAGGGACCCCATCCCTAGGACTTGTGCAGGTCCTGGGAGAGGGAGGGAGCCCCAGATGATGGAGCTGGAAGATCCTACAGTAAAGCTTGATGAGTTCAGAGCAGGTGACTTTCGATCTGAAGAAACAAAAGCAGCACAACAGTCCTTTTGCTCCAGATCACAGAGTAAATCCGCATGCAGTGGACTGCATGGCGCCCCTCCCCCCAAACTTATACGTTGAAACTCTAACCCACAATGTGACTGCTTTGGAAATAGGGCCTTTAGGAGGTGATTAAGGTAAAATGCGGTCATAAAAGTGAGACCCTGATCCGACAGGATTAGTGTCTTTATAAGAAGAGACACCGGAGCTCACGTGCACGTCCTCCTCCCTCCCTCCGTCCCCACCACGTGAGGACACAGTGAGAAGGTGGCTGAGAGCTCTCATGAGAAACCACACACGGCTGGACCTTGGATGTAGACTTCAAGAACCGTGAGAAATAAATTCCTGTTGTTTAAGCCCCTCAGTCTGTGGTGTTTTGTTATGGCAGCCCTGCAGGTTATACACCATTCCCTACCTAGGGATGGGTTTTGCAGCGTGCAAGAGTTTCCAGCTCCATTACATCCATTTTCATCCCTATTTTATCCATGTGGCTTAAACGTACCAGCCTCTGAAGTCAAATTTTCTTCATACTCCAAGAACCATCAGTTTGCTCCCATCAGTGCAGATGTCCATTTTCTGCCAGGTTCCCCTCCGCAAGTACTTCTGGGTCTCCTGCCCCAGGACATGCTGACAAGTCCCCCAAACGCCTGCTGGGTTTGCATTTACACGTGCTCCGCTCTGCTGCACGTGCTGGATTCCCATCAGTGAGAGCTGAACCCTGGTTCCCACTTTAAGTCTGTGCTGAAGACTGGAAAATGGGAAGAAAAGCGCAGCCAAGAGGCTTGTCTCTGCCATCGGAGGCGGCCCTTCCCAGAATCCAGGGGCAACAACACCTGGCACATCTTGGGGGGAGGTCTGCCCACCTGTCTGGTGCCAGTACTTTGGAAACTTCCTTGACCATCCCAGATCCTTGGCCATGAGGCCTCTCTGCCCTTCAGGGAAACCCCACCATCCACTTCAAGAGCTGTGGTTTGGCCCTGGACCTCACTCAACGATTCCTGGGTCATTGGACGCCTCGTTCAGGCACCATCCATAAGGATCAACTACTTGGATCCTCTGCATTGAGCCAGGTCAGGTCAGATAACTGCATACCTTTCCACACCTCTCTGCAGCCTCCACTGGTCCTCACTCCTCCCTGAACGAGAAGCCACGCACACGTGTCTGTGCACCGTCGCCCGCGATGTGCAGCCCTGAGCCCCTCAGAGAGGGTCTCTGGCAGCGGAACACACTTCACAGAGATGTTTGTTACACAGACACACCCTGAGGTGCCTTTTGCGTGACTGTAGGTGCCCCTCAGAGCCTGAGGTCTCAACAGCCTCCCTCACAGGGTTACACTCGCTTAAGCGAGGCCCCCAGAACAAAGTCTGGCTGAGGCTTCCAGGTGAACTCAGGGCCCCTGCCCCCCGCAGCAGAAGTAACGTCAGGCTTTGAAGTGACAGGGCTTCGGAGACTTCAAAGCACCGAGGGCCACATTTAGCTCCCGATCTAGCGTCCTGTGGGCGCTCCTGCAGCGGCTTTGTGCGGAGGACACATCTCGCAGGCTTGTGGCAGGGGGTGGGGCCTGAACCGGGGCAGAGCTCCCGAGTCCGCCTTGACCCGCCTGCCATACGCTCTCCCTCAAATGCCCACTCACAGCTCTGAGTCCTGGGCTCACTTGAGAAGCTGGCTTTGGGTGGAAAAAAGCCAGAGGCAGCTGCAGTGGTAGTTTCAGGGGTTGTTGCCCCCCACCAAATATCTCTGTGGCACTTTTCTGTGGGTGTTCGAATCCTCTCCCCCCTCGGCAGTGGGGTCTCACGGTGGCCCTGGAAGGTCACTGCGCACAGCACAGCCTACCCTCTAGGGTCAATGGAGGGTGGTCTGCTGTGGGTATCACCACCATCCCCACGTGGTTCCTACGTAGGGGCGTCCCTGTCCCTTTCTCTTGACTGTTCTGCACACCAGACACTCCTCACACCCACACGGTTGCTCTTCTCAATTTCTCTCCTCACTGATCTCTCACCAGAATCCTTTTTAACCTCTGTTAGTCTCTACAGGTGCCCACCAGGTGTCAGCCATTTCACACATCTGTGCAATCACTGTTTATTTGTGGTAACAAGGCTGTTACCTCACTACAAATGTCATTAGTATCTTGTAGCAGCTACGTAGCATCCATACAGTGACTCTTAGCTTCGTAGGGTCCCCAGAGAGAGACTCAGTAGGAACATAGTGGCAAATGCAGTTGGTGGACCAGCATTCTCCATGCAAATGTTCCCTGGGGGCCAATATTCCAAGGGAGGGTCAGTCCTTGCCCCTGAGGGGATGTGGCCCAGACGTGGGTGGCTTCTGGGTCAGCAGAAGATGGCTGTTGAATCAGCCTTCTCAGGCTGCCATAACAACATACCACAGACCTGTTGGCTTTCACAACAGTTCTGGTGGCTGGAAGTCCAAGATCAAGGTGCCAGCAGGGTTGATGTCTGCTGAGGGCTCTCTCTCTGCGTTGCAGAGGGCTATCTGCTCACTGTGTCCTCATGGAGCTCCCATTCAGTGCATGGGGCAGGAGGAAGCAAGCACTCTGATGTCTCATCCTATGAGGGCACGAATCCCATCGTGAGGGCTCCACCCTCAGGACCTCATCTTAAGGAGACACTTAGGAAGATACTTAGGAAGAAACCATCACATTGGGGGTTAGGGCTTCAACATATGTTTTTGGGGGGAGACAGTTCAGTCCACAGTAGCCATCAAGGAGCAAGGATGCCCCCAGTCATCCCTTGGCACCCAGGCCACAATGGGGCTGTGCTCAGGACTGTGGGGGACTCAGGAGAACGGGGTGGCCCAGGCCAGCGCCTGGCTGTTCACACTCTCCAGGAGCTCTGGATAGGTTCGTAAGATTCACGTGGGATGAGCCATGAAGGAAAACTCAGATATAACCTGGGAGAAACGGACTCACTCTGTGGGAGGTCAGAGAAGGGAGGGGTCATCAGTGGAGGACTTCTGGAGAACTGGCTCTGTGTCTTCAGCCTGTTAGTGGTCAACAGGTCTCCTGAGCTGGGCCACACAATGGGTGCACAGGACCCAGGGCCTTTGGAGGCAGCTCCAGTGTCATGGTGGTGGTGGGACAAGATGGCGGGAGCAGGGTGGAGTGGACTCAGAGCTGGAGGGACCGCAGCCTGTGGGGTCTGTGCGGCCCAGTTGCTGTCCCAGAGAACCAGGTACCCAAGTGGATGTGAGGGCTACATTTAGACCCTGCAGGGTCTGGCTCCTGGCCACCTGGGACAGGCCCCAGCTGTGCTCCTGGGACAGGCCAGAGGGTGCATCTCTGTGCTCCCAGACTCCGTGTCCAGGTGGCTGCTTCGACATGGTCCCTTCATAGTTCCTTTGACCAAGATTATTGGGTCACCTGACAAGGGCCATCAGCAGCCAGCTCTTCTCTGAGGTCAATAAGGGTAGCCCAAGACAAGGTTACTCGGCATCATGGAATCTATTTATTTGGCAAATCAGATTATTCATATTAGTTTTCCAGTTAATCGTCCTAGGTTCACACATGTACATATACCCTGTGTATCTCAGATTTTTCCAGATTAGGAGTACAAATAAGGCCAGACAACGTCCCTAAGCCTCCACTGGTTTTAGTAGTGAAAATGTCAGCCTCTTCCACAGCTAAGTTCAGCCACCCCTAACTCACTGACTGCCATTTGCTGCAGGGTGGGCCCTGGAGGCATCGGCACAGTCACCTTAACCCTGACCCTCTGCCCCTTCTGCGCCTGCTGGGCCTGACGACTCAGCCCAGAGTGTGGACCCTCCTATAGAGCAGCCTAGCCTGCAGCTCTGGGCCGGTGCCCACTCCCACAGACCCTGATGGGTCCTCTGTGACATGCAATCCAGGCTGGGTCCTCACGGGGAGACAGGAGAGGCCCATCTCCTCCCCTAGCATGTTGGGATCAGTCAGCGGTCCCCAAGGCTCACCTTCACAGTCGTCACATCAACCCCGGCGTGCCACATCCTTCCAGGGACCTACAGCTAATGGTTACGCAGCTTGTGAGTCTATACTCCCCTCCGGCCCTCTGTCGCCTGGCTCGGCAGAGTCAGGCTGCCCACGAGACAAGACTGGATGTTTGCAGACATCACTGGGGATGATGGGTCATCAGGGCCCCACCATCCCTTTCCTCTTTAGAAGCCTGTCTGGCCCTAAGCACACTGGGAGATACAACTGCAGCATGAACCGCGCCACTCAGCTCCACTGGGCAGGCTCCCAGCTCCCAGTGCAAAGAGAGAAATTGGAGGCGGGCGGTTCCTAACTCCACCCACCCATGGGCTCCGACCCCATCCAGCCCAGTGTCCTGCTGGATACATGTCTGGCTTTCTGAGACTAGCACGAGTGTACCTCGGCCCAGGATGGCCACGGAACTGTGCAGCCTGTAGGCAGGCGGAGGAGTGTCCAGGGCTTGGAGCAGCTGGGCGGGACTCATCTCTGGGTCTGCGGAGCTCCTGCCCCTGGCTGCCGGTTCATGGAGGCCCAGTCTGAGGGGCGGGAGCCTCTGGTCCTGGCCGTGATCACTGCTCTACACCCATTTCTACCCTTTCTTCCTCACCCTTCCCTCCAGCCCCACAGAGTGCCACCTGACCACTGACCGCAGGGGAGGGGGGAGAAGGTGGGCTTTCTGCCCTCCTATGGCTCTCAGTCAAATTGAGGATTCTCAGACAGGAAGCCGCTCTGCCCTCCATCCTTCCTGCTGGTCTCACACCCCAACCCCCAACCCCTCACAGAGCCCCAGCGCTTCAAGCCTGAGACTGTTACCCAACCTCACCTCCTCCTTCCTCAGGGTTTTATCTAG
>NW_020172738.1:1893078-1914475 GCF_003031525.2 Neophocaena asiaeorientalis asiaeorientalis | reverse complement strand
CTTCCGTCCACCGCTAAGCGGTGGACGCCTCTTCTCCTGCAGATATAAGGCGGTTGCTTCTCTTCCTAAAGTACCCCCCCCACCACCGTTCACATTGTCTCATTTGTTACTTCTCATCCCACTCACTCCGTCTTGCAAACCACCCCACAATTTATCCTGATCACCATTTCACTCTCCGGAAGCTGAGTCAGAGGCAGGCTTTCAGCTGCCACCACTGAACCTTCTCTAGAGCGTGAGAGAAGCCCAGTCCAAACTATGATTCAATCGTTTACAGTTTCCAACGAGGGACAGCCAAGAGCCCTGCGTCGTCAAGGTGGTTCCTCTATTCCTGGCTGCCTCATCTTCTCCCTCTCAGCCACTGGATGGGGACATCTCTGTGGACGGTGCCACCGTGGCCAGCTGCCCAGCCAGGACTCAGGTGGGCAAGACAAACACCTTGTTCTCCTCTGGCTGAACCGAATCAAGCCTGATTCCTTCCCATCATTCTCAAGGAAACTAAACCTAATCAACAACATTGCAGCCTGTTCAAGAGAGCAAACTGGTCATGTCCAGGAATTTCCCACTCCCAGGCTTGTCTCCACTGCCTCTCCTCCCCCTGGGCCAGAGCTCAAACTCCACGCAGTGGACGCCCCAATGGCAATGCGGGAGGGGCTGCCCAATTCCGGCCCTTGGCCTGTCTCCTACCTTTCCCAGGTATATCCTGCCCCCTCGTGGCTCTCAGGTGTCACCAGCGCCTTTCCACTCTGTCCCCACTATTTTCACAAAGTGTCCACAGCATCACAAAGCCTGGTCCACACCAGCCCACCTCAGTCCCTCTGCAGCTTTGTCCTGGGCACAGGAAGGTTTGGCTGGCCTTCCAGGCTTTTCCAAGGCCCATAGAAAACTCGGGGCTCTCTGCACATACTTGCTCTCCCCAGTCACACATTCTGCTGGCATCTCTGTGAGGTCATGGGCCAACAGAGCTCCAGAAGAGACCAGAAAGTACAACTGCTCCACGCCGGGATCCCCAAACCAAAAAGGAGCTTGGTCCATCCCTCCCACTCCATCTCTCCTCCATGCCAACCCTCTTGATTCTCTCTCCTAACTCCTCTCTCTCTTCCTTTCCAGAATCTTCTAGCCTAACAGAAGGACAGAGGAGAGCTGGGAAACAGCCTTATTCAGATGGTCTCATTCTCTTTCTCAGTTCTTCCAACCTCATGCTTTTTAGGCTTAGAAATCAAGAGTTCACCTGGGTCTTAAGTTCTTCAGAGCTCCCCAGACACTGAGTGGTCTATATCAAGTTGTCTGGGTGCTGGGGAAAGGGTTTGGGGTCACAGTGAGCAAAGATGGCATTCAAGTGAGCATCAGAGGGACGGCACACCAGTAAATGTGCCATGTGTCAGCCCCCCAAATCAGAGCCCTAGGAAGAGGTATCTGCTATGGAACTCAGACTGAGGTTTCCTTCCTCCAAGCACAGCCTTCTTCCCTTAGCCACGGTGGTCATGGAATTCTGGAGGACCAGCTGGACCCTGGAAGGCTGGTGGGCCATCATGTCCACACGGAATTCTTTGATGACAAAGTAGTAGCAGAAAACATCCAAGCAGCAGTTGACATTGGAGAAACACATGGACAATTGCAGGAACAAGATGATGTTCTGCTTGGCTCTGCACTCCACGATAAAGCCATTCCTCACCAGGAACTGCAAGAGGAAACTCAGGTGGACTGGGAGAAAGGAGACCACAAAGACAGCCAGATTGGCCGCGATGGTCCAGATACAGGTCTTCTGCTGGACCCAGTCCTGGGTGTGGTCCCGACGGGCGACCAGAATGCAAATGCTCCTGGAGGAGCAGAAACCCATGATGCTCATGGGAAGAAGGAAGCCGAAGACCTCAAGAGGGAAGAAGACCTTGGCACTCCAGGTGCCGTCAGACATGTTGTGGAAGCACGTGTAGTTTTCCACTTTCCCATGGAAGCTATAGATAGGGGTGCTCCCCACCCACACCAGGACCCAGATGGTGCAGCAGATCCCAAAGGTCTTCCTGGGGGACCGGAGGTGGCTGAACAGGAGCGGGTACCGGATGGCCAAGAATCTGTCCAGGCTGATGAAGCAGATAGTAAAGATGCTCCCATACATGCTAATGAAGTAGAGGCACTCCACGAGGGTACAGAAGGGCAGAAGGGGAGCCTTCACGTGAGACAGGGCCATCTTGAATGGCAGAGAGAACACCAGCAGCAGGTCGAAGACCGCCAGGTTGATCATGTAGATGGAGGTGGCAGCGTAGCAGGGCCACCTCTTCTTCAGGAAGGAGCTGAAGCCTCGGATGGCGAGCAGATTGAGGAGCAGACCGAGGAGGAAGGTAGGGGTGTGGACAGCCAGCTGCACGGTTTTCATCAGCACCTCCACGTCATGGAAGGAGCAGTTCTCACTCTGGTTTCGCTGGCTCATGTTCCTTCCTACAACGTCAACGGTAGATGAGATGAAGGTCCTCTTACACTCTAGAACTGATGGATTCACACGACTTGGTCAAGAATCATAAACATGACCCCTTTCTCACACAGCAATCTATGCTCTTTGAATAATGATCAGAAAACACAGGACGAAAAATTACCTCGAAATCTGTGGCCCAGATAGAACCACTGTTACTTTACGTATATGTGTGTGTATGTGCATATATATATATATGTACGTATATGTATGGGTATATATATATAAGTATATTTATAATTCCAGACTCTTTCTGTACACACACACGTGTGTGCCTTTATCTTTAATAAAAACAGAATTGTGCACTAGCAACTGTCCCTTTTTTTCCAACCAGAAGTCTTTCTGTTGAAAGTAGTAACAATAACATAAGCCCTGACCCAAACTGGTTTCATCAAAGAGTGAATTTCACAGAACTGGAAACATGAAAACTAGGGCAGGGCTGACTTGAGCTGCAGATCGTACAGCTTCAAATGCTCTTTTCAGGACCCAGCTCCTCTTTATATGTTGCCCCTCTGCTCCACCCCACCCCCACCCCGAAGGCTGAACAGAGCTCACCCCACCCCCGAATGTAGGGCTGGTGGCAATCAGGGCATCACATTCCCCTGGACACTGTCATTGGTCCATTTATAGGTCCAGGGATGAACAATAGACCCAGAGGCGATGAAAAGCAATGAAACTCTTGCTTGGGTTTCTAGGAAGGGGGTTGGGGCTTTGGAGTTGGGAGGATAAAGTCTGAAGCTGCTAAAACCTCTTGTTCTCCGAGGAGAAAACCAGACAGAAATTGGAGAAACATGGAAGAAAGAACATTCCCAGAGGGAATGAAGTAAGGGCTTGAGGTCTCCTCAAGGCAAAGAAAGGCCTTTGGACAGGTGGAAAATTAGAGCTGGCCTCAGGGACAAGATGATCAAGGCTGCAGCTGTGGCTGCAGATGGAAGCTGGAAGCCAGCAGAGAGAGGGAAGTCACAAGCCCTTGGGAAGGAAGGAGCTGAGTACTTTTAAGACCCTATAGAGAATGCCATTCCAAAACCCCCTCTAACTGCTAGCAAAAAACAAAACAAAAAAGCACATTTATCTCTCATCCATTGAGCACTATATATAGTAAATATGTAATTACATTATTTGGTTTGGTGGCTTTCCAAAAATTCTACATTTTCCTATGTGCTAACCTTTATTATAGGTTTATGTCATGAGAGATCTAGGAAAATGTATTTGCTCATATCCAAAGCTCCAGACTCCTGTGGCCTGTGTGAATGGCACCTCCTGAAGGTGTGCAGCATAAGCCCCAGGTGCACCTGCCCCAACACTAGGGTGCCTGGAATAAATTAACTGCAGGCTGGTAGGCTGCCCCCTCCCAAAAAACATGCCGAACTATCCACCAAGAGCATCTCAAACAATAGCTAGAATAGTTTGGAACCGACAAGATAAATTTCCAAAGTGGTGAGAAGGGGCTTCCCTGGTGGCGCAGTGGTTGAGAGTCCGCCTGCCGATGCAGGGGACGCGGGTTCGTGCCCCGGTCCGGGATGATCCCACGTGCCGCGGAGCGGCTGGGCCCGTGAGCCATGGCCGCTGAGCCTGCGCGTCCGGAGCCTGTGCTCCGCAACGGGAGAGGCCACAACAGTGAGAGGCCCGCGTACCACAAAAAAAAAAAAAAAAAGAAAAATGGTGAGAACAGGCAAGAACCCAATTCGATCCAACTGAAAGGTGTTGCAGCACCAAAGAGGAAGACTCATTTGGCTCAGAGAAGTCACCTTCAACATCAGAAACAGCAGAAAACCAAGAACCGCAAAGATAAAAACAAATACAAGCTGTGCTTAAAGAGATCCGACAAGACTGCAAAAAAAGGAACTTGGGCATCTGTTTTTGGCTGGGTCACGCTCAGGCAGACTCCGTGGGTGAACCAAGCGCACATCGCTGATGATTCAAAGATTAGAACTGAAGTGGCCAAGAAAAAAATTGGTGATGCTCAGAGATAAACCCAAACTCAAGCCCACAACATGGCTGAATTGAACAAACCGATGCAAAACAGAGAAAAATGGCCTGACGGAAAGCATCCGTTCTAGGATGCTGGGATTTGTCTGAATTGATTGTACCAGGTGTTTGTGTGGAAAAGAGACAAAACTCAGCTATCAGCGTCCTTCAGCAGGACGATCCTAAAGGTCACATTTGAATTGCTGAATTACTTCATTTTTTAAAAATATTTATTTATTTATTTATTTATTTACTTGACTGTGCCGGGTCTTAGTCACGGCGGCCTCTTAGTTGTGGCATGTGGGATCTAGTTCCCTGACCAGGGATCGAACACAGGCCCCCTGCAATGGGAGTGAGGAGTCTTAACCACTGGACCACCAGGGAAGTCCCCTGAATGACTTCAAATGGGAGCTTTTCAAACGGTAATTTTTGAAGCTAGAAAAGCACTCTGTGGACTAGCAAAAAGAAATTAGGTTGAAAAAAATACTTCCAGCTAATGGTAGAGTGAGCAGAAACTCTAAAAAATTAATCCTCTGAATTCCCTCTGAAAGTTCAAAGAAACCATCTTTTAAACAATCTTTTTTATAAAAAGATCAGGAACTTCACTGGAATAAGATAAAAAGGCTTCAGGCTGCAGCAAGAGATAAAATACTCATTTTTTTCTCAAAGATGGGCTGCCAGTAAAAACCAATCTACTTGGTAGTAGGAGCCAGCAACCTCCCCACTCTTGATCCGTTGCCTGGGGCTGTCGATAGCTCCTGTTCCGGTCAACTCAGGGACCCACTGCAACCAACTGATCGCAGTGTAAGGTGGGTGGGTGGGAGGCTGCGAAGCGGATGCTTAGACAATATTAGACATTTGACAGATTTACTAGGGGAAAGGCCTGTGAAGGATAAAGGGAAGGGGATAGACATGGACAGGGAGAGCCCTCAGACCACGACGGTGCAGCTCTGAGAATGATGGGCCAGGTCGACGGAGGGTCCCTAAGCACAAGTTGCCCATTGGAGAAGTTCCACATCTAGCAGGAATTTCCCAGGACCAGTGCTTCCATGGAGCCCAGTCGTTAGCTAGAAGCAGTCCAAGGTGAGCATGGCCCCAGCTGGGCTGTCAGTCACCAGGGCCCTGGTCCCAGCCTCATGCTAGGAAGGAAATAGAATGAATGGGGAAAGGTCATGGGTCAAGCAAATCGGGTCTGTGAATAGACGTGAAGGGCCTGAGAGGACCTTTGTTAACCACCAGCAGCTTGTGCCTGAGAGGTGGGGCCGCACTGAAATGAACAGCAGAGAAGATGAGAACTTGGGTTAGAGAAGCCACGTTTCACGCAAAATTTTTGGAAAGAAAACCACTCCCCGATGTCCCACTTACACCTTTAAATGTCATTAATACGGAACCTTACAAACATCTGTGAACAAACCAACCCAGTCTCCTGGAAACCTCTCTGAAAAAATAATTAATACCAGAAAAGTTTTGAGGGAGAAAATTTGAGCAACACGAATTCCGTGCCCAACTGGGTGGCTGTCCAGGTGTGCAGATCATAGAAAGCCACACTCAGGTATGTGTGGCTTCCAGGAGAAAACTGCCTCCAGGAGGCAAAACTGTAGATCTCCAAGAGATACTAACCATAAAGGATGCAAACATCTAGGTGGGAAAGCTTGGAGCTGAGCATTAAAAGCAGGAGACTGGAAAGAGAATGAAGCTATGATGAATAGAGTTAAAGATTTAAAAGAACAAACAGTAGAAGAGATCATCCATGTCTTTAAAAAGAGACAAGCTGTAATACCTCAGATAAATTAACAAAGAAGGAAGATGTTCTTGGGTTGAAGGAGGCAGGGGTGGTGGAGAGTACTGGAACACAGGCGGAGCAAATACTCTGTAAAACGAAAGTAAAAGTCATCGTTCTGGGGCTCCCCTGGTGGCGCAGTGGTTAGGAATCCGCCTGCCAATGCAGGGGACGCGGGTTCGAGCCCTGGGCCGGGAAGATCCCACATGCTGCAGAGCAACTAAGCCCGTGCACCACAACTACAGAGGTTGCGCTCTGGAGCCCGCGAGCCACAGCTACTGAGCCTGCATGCCACAACTACTAAGCCCGCGAGCATAGAGCCCGGGCTCCGCAACGAGAGAAGCCGCCACAATGAGAGGCTCGTGCACCGCAGCAAGGGGTAACCCCTGCTCGCCACAACAAGAGAAAGCCTGCGTGCAGCAACGAAGACCCAAAGCAGCCAAAAATAAATAAATAAATTTATTTTTTAAAAATGAAGAATACACTTTATAAAAGAAAGTCATTGTTCTGTTTTTTTAAACGTGAATTTTACAGAAAGCATACGTTTTTTGTTTTTTTTTTTTTGCGGTACGCGGGCCTCTCACTGTTGTGGCCTCTCCCGTTGCGGAGCACAGGCTCCGGACGCGCAGGCTCAGCGGCCATGGTTCACGGGCCCAGCCGCTCCGCGGCACATGGGATCTTCCCGCACCGGGGCACGAACCCGCGTCCCCTGCATCGGCAGGCGGACTCTCAACCACTGCACCACCAGGGAAGTTCTGTACGATTTTTTTAAACCTTGAAGTAACCACTGACTATTACAAACAGGATGCTTATCCTCAAAATCACTAAAAAAGATAAAAGGAAACAAAGAAATCAGACAAAATAGCAAAGAAGTAAATAGAATGGGAAGAAGTACCTAAGCATAGAAATCACAGCAATAAATATGAAAATTTCAACATATTTAAATTAACTAACATTTTCAGTTCAATTACAAAATAAAATTCGACTCTTTGTTGCTTATAAAGGACACACTTACTTAATGACAGAGAAATATTCAAAGTAAAAGTCCCACGATGAGATAGAGGACAAATATAAACAAAAGGAAAGTCAGAGTGGCAATATGCATACCTAGCACTGTAGAATTAACAATAAAACTACATATCAGGATTAAAACGTTTATTTTGTATTAATGAAAGAAAGCTCTTAAAGGCAAATATAATAATCTTATGCACTGAAGGTTGTTGTATAAAAGTACAATTGCTAAAATTCAAGAGCCATTGGCAAAGATATGGTAGTGTCAGATTTTAATATACTATAGATTTGAACAGATCGAGTTGGCAAAGTATAAATTAGAATATATAATTATATAAATAGTATAATGAATATAATTTAATTAATAGCTCTTAGATTTGATTTTAAATAAATAGGCAATCCACATTTTTCTCAAGTATCCAAGAAACAGTTGTCAAGATGAATTACCTGCCTAGCAAAAACAAAACCTTCCATTAAAAGAAAAGCAGAAACTGGGGACTTCCCTGGTGGTCCAGTGGTTAAGACTTCACTTTCCAATGCAGAGGGTGCAGGTTCAATCCCTGGTCGGGGAGCTAAGATCCCACATGCCCAGAGGCCAAAAAACCAAAACATAAAACAGAAGCAGTATTGTAATATAAATAAGAAGGCAATGTAAGCTTAGATAGAGAAGAGAGAAAAAATGAGAAGAAATGACCTTATTACTTGTGCGCTAATCCATTTAAAAACCTTGAAGTAGTTGAAAATTTAGGGGCAAAACATAATTTACTACAAGTAATACGAGTTAACACAAGCAGTATTGATTAGATCAACAACCATGAATGAAACTGAGAATGTTATCAAAGAATAAACAGTTTCTAACATAATTTTGTTTGGCTCTAGCATATTTTAAATTTCAAGGTCGAGATGATTCTCATACTCTGTAAACAATTTCAGAACATAAGATAATAATAATGAATTTCTGTTATGAAACTAATTTACCCAAATACCAAAACTTGACAAATGTAGCACAAAAGAGAAAAACAATTGCTCAAATGCATGTATGAATATAGATGCAAACATCTGAGTTACAATATTACCAAATAGAACTCGGTATATTAAAATTATAAATCATCGTTTTACCAAGTCAGATTTACCATAGAAATGTAAGGCCTTTTCAATGTCAGGAAATTTGTTGATACTGTGCGTTACGTCATCACGGCGAAAACGAAAAGCCATCTCATTGTATGATAGTTTTTCCACAAAAGTCATTTAAATGCAGGAATAGGATACTTCTTACAACACCTGATAAAGAGTAACCTGTTCACTTTAATAGCCAACTTTACATTTAATGGTTAAAAAAAAAAAAAAGAGGCATTCTTGTTGAAATTGGACACTTGCCAACACCCAGAAGTTCCAAATAATGTGCTAGACAATTAACAGAACCCAGAAGAAGAAATGAGGTATTCCCCTGAATCGATAATGCAAATGGAAATCTTAGTCAATAAATGATGTTGAGACTATCAGTGAACAACTCGGGGGTAAAAACAACTTTCAGATCCTCATCTCACACCAAGTAGCAAAAGAAATTCCAAATTCATTAATAAATTAAATTTCAAAAAAAATCAAACCATAGAAAAACTAGATGAAAAATTAGTGGTCAATTTATAAAAGCCAGTGGAGGGAAAGAAAAGCTGTTTGTCAACTTAGAATGGTTGAAAAGCAAAAGAATCAGAAAACAGACAGGACAGGTTTGACTGCACAAAATTAGAAAATTTATTTTTGTTAAAAAAGTTTAACAGGGCTTCCCTGGTGGCGCAGTGGTTGAAAATCTGCCTGCCAATGCAGGGGACACGGGTTCGAGCCCTGGTCTGGGAGGATCCCACATGCCACGGAGCAACTAGGCCCGTGAGCCACAACTACTGAGCCTGCGTGTCTGGAGCTTGCGTTCCGCAACAAGGGAGGCCGCAACAGTGAGAAGCCCGCGCACCGCGATGAAGAGTGGCCCCTGTGCGCCGCAACTAGAGAAAGCCCTCGCACAGAAACGAAGACCCAACACAGCCAAAAATAAAAAAAAAAAAAAAAAAAAAAAAAAAATTAAAAAAAGTTTAACACCAGATAATATACTGGAGGAAAGGAAGTACAACAAATAGGTTAAATGATGTTCCTTCGCTATGAAGAATATTAAAAAATGTGTAATATCAAGACCCACAATAGATAAACAGGCAAAGGACACAAATAATTCCCATAAGATTTACTAAGAAATAAAATTTTTGCTTATATAATCAAAGAAGCTGGCAAGGGTTCCGTGAAACAGTCACCAATATACTGGTGAGTATACACAAAAGTACCCAACCTTGGGACGTTGATAACTTATATTACAAGCCCTAGAAATCTTATTAGTCTTTCATTCAGAGATTCTAAAAATTTGCCTTAAGTAAATTATGCAAAAGAAGGAAAAAATATGTACAGAAATATGTGTTCACTTTAATATTTTTTTCTGATAGCAAAAAATACACGCATGCATTTAAATGTCAACAAGAGCTTAATTTCACTACGGTAAATCTAGTCAATGGAAAATTTTTGTCTGCCTGTGTTATGTTTATACTGACTACATTAAATAAGAAACCCACAAACTACAGAATTATACATTCAGAATGATTTCAAATATGATTTAAAAAACCCACGCAGAGGGAAAAAAACCTAGAAAAAGTTTCCAAATACCAAACGTTGGTTGCATTCTAACAGTTAGATGGGGGGTGATTTTTAAATCTTTTATCTTTATCTCACTCTTTTGTGTGTGTGTGTATTTTTCTAATGATAAAATGAAAACAATTGAAAAATTGTTTAATGCATTAAATGCTGGGGAAAAAGAAGAAAAATAAGAACAGCTTTTGACTTTCCCTTAAAAGAAGCAACATCTGGGTGTGTGCTTGAGGCAAGGTGGGAGCGGAAGGGAGGTTTACACAGAATTTAAAGGAATGCATTGAACTAACAGATGCTCAGTTGATGAGGCATAAATCTTGCCAGGTCAAAGATTTCAACATGGAGTGTCAGAGGGACTTGGGAACAAAGTCTGAAGTGACAGAGAATTGGACAAGTGAGGAAGCTGGTGCCACCTAAGCGACCGGAGAACAGGCACAAGAGCCCGATACCCGACAAAAAGCAAAGTTTCCTCAGTCCGCAGGTCAGCCATCACATCGTGAAAATTGTGCATGAGGAGGAAAGAAGAATATGAAAGAGGCTCAAAATGCCAGATGAACATTGAGTGCCAGAGAGTGGGTGAAGGGGAGGGAAGATGTTTAAATACAAAGTTCAGAGAGCTATTAGTAGAAACAAATGTAGACATTAAAATTTAACTATTTTCTAACGTGGGTATTTAGGTTAAATTGTCTTGTCTATTTTAAAGGGACAAAGGAAGAGAAAATTCACAGTAGACACTGAAAGTGAAAAAAAACTGCAGTGTCTCAATATAGAAAGCAGACGGGCTTTCTATATTCCTTCCTTGTTCCTATGTTCCTATGGAGGTTTAGACAAATGTAACAATTATAGTAAAAATTATAATACTCCCTAACAATTATATTAACTATAATACTTCTTATCAAAGGGGGAAGCCGATAAAATATTAAAACTCAATCATCTGGTGCCAATAAGAAACACACAAAAAACCAAAAAGGCATAGATAGAGTAAAATGATAAGATAATCTATGGATTGCCAGGCACACAGAACGCTAGGAAAGAAGGAAATATGACAAAGTAATTCTTTTTAGTAAAAAGAACTGAGGGAGTAACACAGAAACCCCACAAGGTAAATGTTATAATAAACAATTAATACGTAAAATTTATGTTCCAATGAGCATAGCCAAGAAATCCATGATGGGAACAAGCAGAAATGCAAAACAAAGTAGAAATAGAAATGTAATTGTACGTAGAGAACTTAATGCTCCCCTCTTAGAATATCACAGATCAAGTAGGCAGAGCTGTTTAGAGCCCAATGAATAAGGCAGAACTAGCAGATTAGTGAGAACTACGTCATAAATCAACGGAATACACTCTCTTGGGGAGAGGACAAGTGTCTTTCAACAGACTCATCCCATTGCTGAGCCCAGACAAGGACTCCAAGGCAATGGCAATTCCACTCTCCTGTTCTCAGATCCATTTGCTGCAGCACCGTGATAGTAATAATATATAATAAGCATTTTTATGCATTCTCTTAAGCAGTCTCTTAGGTAATGTGTCAAAGATAAAATCAGAAGTACATCACTGAAATATTGGAAAGGAACAAATATTTATATATAAAACACAGATGCAGTCACCGCTGAAAGGAAAATAATTCCTAAGTAGTCTCGTAAACAGGAAGACAGTGAGAAACGAGGTGAACCCCGGCTACACTCAGAAAATCTAGAAGAGGAGCGTGGCTGACCTGTGACAAGTGGCCCTTGCGCTGCTCTGACCACCCAGGCACCAGAGGCTGTGTGTCTGCAGGGGCTGCATGCGGAGGGACTGGGAATGTAAAGGAAGGACTAGGGTTGTTCATAATCTATAAAAGAATAGACATATCAGCGTCTCCAAGGCTCAAGACAAGCTCTACTGTGTGACTCCACAAGGCCACAAAAGAAACGGTTTCCAGGTGCTGTAAAAAGCAGATCTATCTTGCTACCAGAAGTCGGAGAGCAGACCAAACGGCCATGTAATGAGCTCTCTGTCCCCAGAGGTATGCAAGCAAAGGCAGAATATCTGTTTATTCAGAATGTTGTCAAGAAAATTCATGTATATGAGAGGTTTTCTTTTTAAACCCTGAAATAGAATATTCTGTCAATATATTGTTTTCTAATGTTTAGTGAAGAAGAGAGAAAACATCTCGTACAGGATAAAAGACTGGGCTGGGAGTCCAGAGGCCCCTGTTCTGCTCCTGGCTCTCTGGCTGTGGGGCCTCTGTCTGGGTTCTCTCATCCAAACAGCACTGCCCAGCCCTGGGGTCCTGGAGCCCGTGGCCTCACCCAGGGGCTCTCTTACTGCCAACTCGGCCACATTCTGGGCTGTGATTCCTGCAGCTGTCAGGGCCCAGTCTGCCTACATCTTCAAGGACCCAGCATCCCACTTGGGGCAGCCCTGATCCCGTGTGTGTACAGCGGGGGCATCTAAACGCAGCTGTGGCTCAGACCAAGCCAGCCTTCCTTCCTGGAAAGTCCTGGATTTTCCAGAAAACACCAGCAATGGGAAAAATGCAACTTTAGGTGGTTTGCAGGCTAAGACGATGCTTCTCTCTCTCTTTTTTTTTTTTTTTTTTTTTTTGCGGTATTCGGGCCTCTCACTCTTGTGGCCTCTCCCTTTGCAGAGCACAGGCTCCGGACACGCAGGCTCAGCGGCCATGGCTCACGGGCCCAGCTGCTCTGCGGCATGTGGGATCTTCCCGGACCGGGGCATGAACCCACATCTCCTGCATCGGCAGGCGTACTCCCAACCACTGCGCCACCAGGGAAGCCCGGAAGATGCTTCTCTTGTGCTGCCGAATCCCTCATCCTCGGGGAGCACTCTGGTGGGAGCCAACTCAGAGATGGGAGTCCCAGCCTGGGGCTGAGCAGAGCTGGTACAGCCTGAGGGACGTGGTTTGAAGAGGAACATTCCGCAGGACCAAGTTCCTTGCCTGAAATCCCAATCTCCTCTGGGGGCGCAGTGGTGAATGCCACAGTTAGAATATAAATGTTTACTTGGATGCAGTTATCTGTTACTAGTACTGCAGTGTGAGCTGGGCTTCTGGGGCACGATTAAGAAAGAACAGGACACGGGGGGATGGGGCACAGAGGCAGAATCTCCAGGAGTCCAGAATTTTGCTGTAGCTGTACTTTGAGCTTGGTGGGGGTGAAATGAGACTGGGGGAGTGCAGGGGCCAGCTCAGGGACTTGAGATATGGCCCCTCTGTGCTAAGTGCTCTAAGGAGAGAACTTGGTACATTCCTGGGATGCTGTTATAATCATGCCCACTTTACAGAGGAAGACAGTGGGGCTCACAGAAGTTAAGGAGTCTACCTAAGATCAAACAGGTAGTGAGGGGCCTCCCTGGAGCTCACATTCTGCGTCTGTCCATCTTTCCCTCACCCCATCCCCACCGGCAGCATCAGCAAGAGGACCCGGTACATCCAGGAGCTCCCAGCACCCCCTTCCTCACTCCTTTCAGTGCCTGGCACCACCCAACAGAGTCTGATACACTCAGACTCACCTCCCCTCCTAAAAACCCCATCCCTTCCTCCAGTCCACTTCCCTGATCCACCGTATCATCTGATATGATGTCCCTGCTGTGGCCGGGTAGAGCTGTTAACAGCATCTGTGTGCCATTGGGGTGAGTGTCCTGTCATCCTCAAGCAACTCCGGGAAGGTGATATAACAGTCCGTCAAAAAGGACTTATTAGGGCTTCCCTGGGGGCGCAGTGGTTGAGAATCCGCCTGCTGATGCAGGGGACGCGGGTTCGTGCCCCGGTCCGGGAGGATCCCACATGCTGCGGAGCGGCTCGGCCCGTGAGCCATGGCCGCTGAGCCTGCGCGTCCGGAGCCTGTGCTCCGCAACGGGAGAGGCCCGCGTACCGCAAAAAAAAAAAAAAAAAAGGACTTATTAAATGAAAGAGGGACTGAATTAACGACTGGTCTGGGGCAGCTCCAGGGTGACAGACGTTCCCCGTGGAGCTGAGACAGCCAGCCAGACCTGAGAGCACCAAGCCTTCCACGGAGCCCTGAGCTGCAGTGTGCACATCTCTGCCCCAGCTCCACCGCCCCGAGAGCGCAAAGCCCAGCCCAGGCCAGTCCTGCAGACATTTCCTGACTTCCCATTCTCCACCTCCACTCTTAAGAAAGATCTGGACTCCTCAGGGTTTTCCATGCTGCTGTATCTTCCCTCCCAGCCTCTCCGAGGGTTCGAGGATAATCTAGTTATAAGACATAACGGTATCCAGAGCTTGCTGGGTGCTAACTGGGGTGGGGAGGGGGAACAAGCACTTGCATCACTTACTGCTCTCCAGAGCCCCATGAGGAAGAAACTATTAATGCTCCCATTCCCCAGAGAGGTACACTGAGGCCGGGGAAGTTACACAGCTGGCGAGTGGCTGGCCTGGACTCCCAAGCATGGCTCTAGCTTGCCACGAGCACCCCACTCAGGGGCTGCAGGGTGATTCCTGGAGTTTGTCATCTTGGGCTCGTTGTGCTTTCCTGGCCAGATTCCAGGGCAGCAGGCAGCCAGGGCAGTGGAGGTTGGTGGCACGCAAGCTGAGCTCCCAAGGGGAAGGCTCCTGCACTGCCTACAGCGAGGTTTCCCCACTCAGGCAAGATGCTGCCACCCTGAGTCAAATCAGGAGGAAGTTGAGAGTTCGCAGAAAATGTCACCTGCAGTCAGGGACAAACCAGCCCTCCGCTGCCACTGCCGCTGCCACGGAGGCTGCCCGGGGCTGCCACTACCCCTGCCGAATAGGGGCAGGTGTGGACAGAGCCCAGGACCCGAGGACCCAGTTGACCTCAGGAAAGTCGCCCGCAGTCCCAGAGAGCAAGGTCAGTGTGTGGTTCTGTGTGTCGGGTTTTCTGAGCGGCCCAGGGGCTATTACCTGTAGGGGGTCCAGTGCAGCCGATGGAGTTGTGAGATGTCCTTTCTCCTCCCAGCTTGGTCACCAACTTGCTCTGGCGAGAGTCACTTCCCTCTCTGGGTCTCAGCTTCCTCATCTGTGAAATGAGGGGGTGGCACCACATTGTCTTCAAGCAGCTCCGCAGCAGCCTTGTCTGGCCAAGGGGCTCCTTCTCTCGGGTCAGGAGAGGGGCTCCTTCTCTCGGGTCAGGAGAGGGGCTTCTTCTCCTGGGTCAGGAGAGGGGCTCCGTGGGGCTCCCTCCTCTCTAAGTGCAGCTAGAATGCGGCCTGGGGTGGCGGACATGTTGCCAGGAAGAGGCTCTAGGTTCTTGTGTCCTCTCAGAGGGTCTGCGCACTCACTCAGCTTCCCCAAAACAATGTCAAGAGGCACCGCCTGAGCCGAGGTGTGAGAAGCCTCTGGAAGAGGAGGGACCATCTCACGCAGCAGACATTCTGAGCTTGGCATCACACAGGGACAGCCAGCATCTGAAAAGGGCTGTCACGGCTTCCAGCGCTTCTGGGGTTTAGGATTCAGAAGTACTGCCCACAGAAAGGAAGGTGGTGCTGGACACCTTCATATTTCAGGACTTATGGGTTGGGAAGGTCCAGCCTAGGAGATCTCAGCCCCTGCCTGCGTGTCCTCAGGGACGGTCAGCAGGGCATGCCGGTGATGTTGCTCCTTGGTCCTAGCTTCTCTGCGCCTGGCCTCCACAGGGATTTGGGTCAGCCTTGGCCTGCATCACTCCCAAGGGCCCTGTGAGCAGAGATTTCCCCGGGGCGGCCCATCTCCAGGGCAGGAAGAGCCAAGCCTCGCCCACGGGCCCCAGGAGGCTGTCGGCAAGGAACCCGTGCAGATTCCAGACATTCAGAAAAGTCTGGGCTGAAACGCAGCCTGGCAGATGCCGCTCCCTGCCCAGGAGGGACTAGGAGATCCCACGAAAGACTGAGGCACGGGCTGTTTCTACAGGCCTGGCAGGCCGGGGCTTTCAGGCATCTACAGGAATAGAAACTCTCCAAAGTGGGTCGGGGTGATTTATCCCAGCAAACTCTGTCTCTGTATAAACAGTAGCTTGTGTGTGACTGTGGGCCAGTCACCTGGCCCTCCAGAGCACGGGTTCCTCGTCATTCGGTGAAAAGCTTGACAGAACACTTTAAGTTCTCACCGTCTCCGATCCAATCACACTCGTGCTTGTGCTATGGGTAGAACCAAGTTCTCTCATTGCCCTGGGCCATGGAACACAAGCCGGCCTGGGCTCAAGGCGGGGCAGCGGGCAGTCCTTCCCCAAGCGAGGCCACCCCAGGCCCCTGGCCCAATCTAAGCCGAGGTGAGGTGCCCAGGCCAGGGCACCCTGGGTGAAGCTGCAGGAGGCCAGGAGCCCGTGGGGAAAGCAGCAGGGAGGAGATGGGCAGGTGTCCAGGGCCTGCGGCGTGGGAGCTCCGGGAAGGGGTCAGCCTCGAGGGGCCCGCAGAGAAGGACTCACAGCTCAGGCCCTCCTCAAAGAGAGCCTTACCCACCTCCCGTTCTGGCTATCTTTTTTGTTGTTGTTAATGAATATTTCTGTGTTTTATTACTGTTGCTTTTTATTTTAAATTTGGAACGCAAACACGTGATTCAAATACACATGTAAACATACAGCAAAATGTCTGTGCTCAGCACCCACCTACCCTCAGGGTGCCGCTGATTGCAGCTTCTATCACAGTTTCTATACAAGCATGTACACATATGTGGGTCCTTATTTTCTCCCTTTTAATGCAAACACAAGTCATCTTCCACCTCCCTTTCTTGAAGACCTTTGCTAACGACCCTCAACAAGGGAGTGGGCCCCTGGCAGGGGAACGACCCTCATCAAGGGAGTGGATCCCTGGCAGGGGAACGTGTGGTTCAGGTAGGCTCAGAGTGTGCTGGCTCGTTAGGGGCGGACCAGGCAAGGACTTGCCCAGGGCTGACCCATGGCTCCGGCTTCTCCATCCAGCTCCATCCAGAGTTGCCCACCGCTGTGGGAGAGGGAGGCGGGGGTGTGTGTGTGTGTGGTGTGTGCATTGCAGGCTGTAAGTGCTGGGTCACAGTCACATAGGATGCCTCCCAACCCTGCCCAGAGGAGCTACTCAGGGAACAGGGGGAGGGACAAGGTGGGGAAGGAGGATTCTAGAGGCACAGAGAACAGCCAAGGGCAGTCACGAGGATGGAGGAGCGTGGCGTTTGGGGGGATCCGGGGGTTTCTCTGTAGAGTCGAAGGGCTGGCCAGACAGCAGCAGGGGCAGGGGTGCTCAGGGGCCCCAGGGAACGTATGCACTGGATCAGAATGTCATACAGGAAGCTGTCCAATAAAACAGAATGCTCTGACATAGTCCAGAGCTTTTCTTCTCACACCCAGCCAAATCAGGACCAGCTACCGTGGGCTGGGGCAGTTCAAGAATTGGACACAGGACAGACCCACTCGGGGGGCAGGGTCAGTGTGGAGTGAGGGCAACAGCAGTAACAGGAAGGAATCAGGAAGGGAAGCGGGTGTCGGGTGGTTTGAGGGAAGGGTCGTTGTCATCAGAGGCAGCCTGATTCCGGCGAGAGCCTCAGGCGGCCAGGCTCAGTAACCGCTTCCCATGCAGCCGCTTTGTAAATTTGGCTCGTTGCCTAACTTCTGTAAATTGGGGGTCAGATATTCATTCAATCAACAAACTCCTTACCAGGCAGTGGTGATCAAGACAGACAGCAGGACCTGCCTCAGAACACTGCTTTTAGGAGTCGGCGTGACCGCAGGGCTCAGAGCACCAGCAAGTGTCCGGTACTTCACGATGCTGAGACCCCTTGGCCCCCATTGACGTATGTCTGCCTCAAGGGTCTCTCAGGAGAAAAGGAAAGCAGCAACGTGGAGAAGGAAACCTTCCTGATAGAAGGGGATGGGGTTCCAGACATGAGGCAGCCTGGACAGAGAGAGGAGGGCAGGAGACACTGAGGACGGAAAGGCAGGGAGGCACCCTCAGCGCCACACCTCCAGGCTCTGCCACAGATCTGTCCCTAAGCCCAACCTATGCATTTAGCCTGCCTAACTCAGTCCACTGGAGCACAAACGAGGCCCTTTCCGGGCGTCTGAACCAAGTCCCTGAGGACCACCCCGCCAGGCCCCCTAGTTGTTGGCAAATCAGCTGAACCCTATAGCACCCACAGAGCCTCCCTGAAAGTGGGCACTGGGTAGCCGACAGCATCAAGGTCTAGACGCTTCCTAGCAAGTAGAACCTACTAGGGCATAGCAGCCCTTTAGGATTCACCCATTCCCCTCCCACACGCCCCTTCCTGCTCTCGCTAGAAATGTAGTGCAAGGTTAAGGCAGAAAGTTCTGGGTGCTCAGATACCTGGGTGTGGGCTTTCCCTTCGGTTCCTGTCATGACTCTGGTCATTTCTTCAGAGCTCCCTGCCCCCCACAATTGTCCTCCCTGTTGCTGCTTTTGGCCCTAATGCGATCTGGAGTCCCCCGAGGGTGCAGGACTCAGACAAGGTGGACTCCAAGGCAGACGCCGAAATTCCGCAGCATCAGAGGGGCCCTTGACCATGAAGGGTGTAAAGACCACAGGGCTCTAGAAAAGATGGGCATCCAAAGCTTCCCCTCCACAAGGGAGGAAGGGTTCTGTGATTTATGTGTAAGCAGGGCCAGCACTTCGAGGAAGCATCTGAATGTAGATGCCTCCAAGTTACCACCCCTGGCTTTCTTGTCCAGGTTCTCCAAGGCCCCTCGGGGGTCTGGCCCTCAACGGGGAGACTGACCTGGGCTGAGCCATGGAGGGAGCTTCCTGGCCTTTCCGCCTCCAGCTTGGCATCCAGGGCCCCAGTCCCCCTCCTGCCTGGGCCCTGGGGGCTTCTCTCCTCTGGCCTCCGGGGCTCCATGACACCTGCCGGAGGTCACAGCTCCCAGTTACACTGTATGTTTCCCGGGGACATGATGGAGTGGGGGAAGGGTGGACCCTTCTGGAATATTCTACTCTTCGTATTTCCTGTTGCATAAAGTACACTCTGTCCTTAGCCCACGTGTCCAATGGGAGTGTAATAATCTCTTTCACGCTTTAGTTACTAAATATCTGTCCTACTTATTTTTTGTGTTTTCTCCTTCCTACATTCCTTCCCAGCCCTCTCCCACTGACACACATTTTTATCTTTGCTGCAAGAAAATTGTCAATTGGGGTATAATGGTATGTCCTTTTGTTCCCATGAATTGTCTTGCAGTGATTAATAACGAGTACATCTTCACCCCTCTACAGCTGGAGTTAGCATGGTGTTCATTTCCTTCCTGGAAATCTTTGAATTCATTTTGATTTAAAAATTTTTTAATCCTGAGTTGGAGGATTAAAAAAGCTTCTCCAATACCGAGGGCCTGACAGGTCCCTGTAAGAGTGAAGCTGACCCTCCTATTTTCATACAAAAACGCTTTGTCCCCAGAGCCTGTTGCCCGCAGCTGCGGTGCCTCCACATCTGCTCTTTATTGTCATCAAATATCTTCCCAGTCACTCCCCGCTCGTAGCTCAGTCTCCATCCCTGGACACCCCCCCACCCCAGGAGACCTCAGCAATGCCAGGACAGCGTCATCCACCATTTACACAGGCAGTCCTGAGGATCAGTCCGTGGGCTACGCCCTTATAAATAAAACCAGTCCATTCTCCAAACAAACCGTGAGGCGTACACTATCATTAGCCTCACTTACAGACGAGGAGACTGAGATGCAGCAAGGTCGAGTCATGACCCCACATGTGCGCCAGGAGCACAGCTGGACCTGGTCATCAAGCCGCGAGTCCAGGTTTGTACCTGCTGGGCCTGGCGCTCAGGGCACACCTGCACCACCTCACGGCATCCTCGCAAAGCCCCACAAGGCAGGGCCCATGAGCACCTCCGATTCATGGGTGTGGAAACAGAGACACGAGAGGTTAAACAGCGCACCCAGTTATTAAGAAGCTGAGATGCAGTGCAAACCACACCTGCCTGACTCCAGAGGCTCCAAGGTAACTGCTACCCTCACCGCCTCTTAATTTGCACGCTGCTCTCACAATGCGACCTCCTCCTCTTCGCGCCTCCCGCCCCTGGGCGCCCCCAACCCCACAGCCCCTGAAAGCTCCTCTCTCCCTCGAGCCCTCCCTCCACCTGCTGCACCCCCTGCCTCTCCACTGCCCAGTTCATCCCCAGCCCGGGTCAGTCCCCACCCCTGCTGCACTCCACCCCCAGGCCACTGAGCCAGCGGAAAACGCTCCAAGAGGCAAAGGGAGCCACTCAAAACGGCGGTCTTGGAGCACCAGCACCCCTTCCTGGTGCGAGATCAGACCCACCCCAGCCTCTCCCGTATCTCCTTCTGCCCTCCCCAGGATCCCCACCATCCACGGATGCCTTTGCCTCCAACGTCAGAGAGAAAACCTGGCTCATCGAGCATGAACCTCGGACCCCTTGTCCTCACAACGGCACGGTCTGCACCCAACCAACTTCCGCAAGGTGTTTCTGCTGCTTAGAGAAACTCACCTCCCAACTCTAGCCCACCTCACCTGTCTCCGCGGGGAACCTGCCCCATCAAGTTGTCACTGCTCTTTATGAGGGGTGTCCGTAGGGCATAGAAAAATGTTAGGGGATGTTACAAGAACAAAACTTCATTCCCTGCTTATTGGTTTTGAAGGTAGACACTTACAAATTGGATGGATACCTGTTCTATAATCTAAGGTGACCATTAAACCTTAATTTATGTATGATATGATCTTTACAGAGATTTCTGTAAAGGAACATTAACTTCTGTTACATAACACATATAGTGTTATATGAAGGGAAAGCTATTACGGAAGGAAAAGTTTTCAGTGTTCATTAAAATAATTGGATCTACACCTCTTCTAAATGAAAAGAACATGGGTATGAATATTTATAAGATGAAAGCACAGAAGCTTCGGATTAAACAACATTCTCAAAGTTCTGAACTCGAGACAGTGTTAATCACAAGGACAGTCTCCACGTGGGGCCGAAAGTCTCCAGGTCCACGTCTTCCAGCCCGGATGCATCTGCAGCCTGGATCCTTGCTCAGGCCCACCCTCCATCCTGGTCCAGGACTCCTCACCCCATTCCCTGATCCCATCACTTCCCAGCCTCCTGCAAAAAAAAAAGCACACTTTGTTCGAGTCCAAACACTGCCTCTAATGGTCTCCTTCCAGGCCTCGGTTTCCTCATCTCTACTGTGGGCACAGCTGTGCTGCAAGCACGGCCTCCGGTCATCTTACTCTCTCTCTCTAGAATTATCTGATCCTAAGTTCTGGGGAAACAGAGGCAGACAGAAGTCCAGGGTCAGACTCTCACCTTGTTCATTGGAAACAATGAAGAAAAAGCAGCCCTAATGTTATTCTGCTGTCCCCAGCCCGTCGCCTTCCCCTCCGCCTTCCCTTGCCTCTTCCCCCTTACCTGCTCCCCTCTACCCCTGCCTGCTGCAGGCCCCTGCTCTCGGCCCTCGGCCTGGCCCTCCTTCTCCCCCTCACCCAGCCAGGCTCCCAGCTCTCAGCAGCAGGCCCTCTCCTAACTTTGGAGCCTGCAAGGCCCACTGCCTCCACTGCTCCCCTGGAGCCCCCTGCTCCCCCTGCCCCGCCAG
>NW_020172738.1:1887003-1892835 GCF_003031525.2 Neophocaena asiaeorientalis asiaeorientalis | reverse complement strand
CCCCCCGCCCTCTTCCCTTGCCGCCTGGCCTTCCTCCCTGCTCCTCACTCCTCCTTTGTCCTGAACCACACTTCTGGCCCCCCTCTGGCCTCCAGCCATCTGGGCAACCTGCTCACCTGTCCCTACATCTTTCCTGCCCAGTCACCTCCTCCCATCATCTCCCCTCTTTTGGGCCATCGGGCAAACCATCCCAGAAGCCTGGTGCCCCTGCCAGTGGGCCCCTGGGCCTCTTGGAGCTTCGTGAGTTGGGCACCTCCTGGGCTCAGGGGGAGCCTGGTGGGCCCGCCAGCGCTCCAGGAAGCCCCATCCCTACAGCCAGTTCTCATCCATCCATCTGGGGGTCTGACCTGTGTCACCTGGTGGCTGCCCCTCCTTGGGATCAGTCCATCAGGCCACGGGGGGTAACACGCTCCTCTGTGTCCACTGTGGGGTCCCTCCAGGCTCTCCAAGCCATCACTGGAAAGGGGTGTCTGGACTTGACGGACTCAGGGCGTCTTTCCCTGCAGGGTCCTTCCTTTCCAGGTGGCCAGGCACAGACAGCCTCATTCAGAAGGAGCAACTGCGCCTGGCGGCTGGTACGTACCCCACGCTCCAAACCAGGTGCTGGCTCCTGGGGGTCCCTTTGGCAGAGCAAAGGAGGCCTGAGTAGGGGAGGCTATGGCAGCAGGAGGAGGGGTGATGCCAGGCTCTAAGGTATTGGGGCACAAAAGCCTGCAGGAAGGGGGCAGTGGGGGGCAAGCCCCTCCCTACCAGACCTTGGCTTCAGAAGTCCCTGACTTAGGTTTCTGAGGTCACACCTACAGCCACCGTACAGCACCCTGCCACCCCAGAGGTCAGCCCTTCTCACCCCCACCCACTTTGGCTGCTCAGATTGTCCCCTGGGGCCAGGTGCTTTCCTTGTCCACCTTATAAAAGCTCCCTTTGGGAGCTAACAGCTCGATTGTCTCCATGGGGCACCGGCCCTCAAACTCATGCTGTTTGGGGGCCCCCTCCCTGCCCTGCTGTTTCTCCTTTGCACCCTTAACACAAAAGGCTGACTTAGCCCCTCCTCACACCACAGAACCTGGCGGCTTCCAACCCAGCTCTGGTTCTGCAATCACAAAACCTCAGTTTGCGCGAGGGCCAGGACCTCTCTGCCCCTCTCTCTGCAGCAGCAATGGAATGTGCTTGGATTAAACATTTATGGATCCCCAGCCACACTCTCAATCCCCTGGATCTGTTGGCTCTTTCTGCCCCAGGACCTCAGGGAGGTTAATTCTGGAAGCCAAATGTGAGGTGACCAACGGCTGTTAACAGCGCAAATCTCCACTGAAAGCCTCCACCCTGAGCTCTTGGTGCCAGGGAAGTGCACACGGCTGGACGCAGCGGGGAAATCCAGCCTTGGCCGGTCCAAGGGTGGTGAGCAAAACCCTCAGATTCACCCCGGTACCCGGGCCCTACACCCCACCGTCAGGGGCCTGAGTCACTTCTTGGGCAAGAGGCAGCTTCCCCCCAGGAGACACTAGTTTGCTACCTGGGGGTTCGGGTGGCCAACTGTCCTGGTGGCCCAGGGCTCTGAGGGTTCCTGGGACACTGGCCTTTGAGTGGATGAGCTGCCACAGCAGGTCAGTGAGGGAGCTTTGGGGACTGGCCCCTCTCACCAATCTGAGGGTTCCTCTCCCTGAGTCCATCTCCCGGGGAAGGACCTTGTCTGTTGGGCTTTGGCCCAGGGTCCTTTCTTCCACTGACTGTGCCTGGCACGCCCTGATCCTCTTTGGCTCCCGAGATGCACATGGGTTCCTCCTGGACACATGAGCACACACAGGGCCCTTCACTGCAGAGTCACTGGGCCTCAGAGCAAACACCTGGGGGTGGCGTGAGTATTTTCCTCTCTCCCTCAGACACGGCTGGCAGGCACCCTGGTTTCAACACCACAGTGACCACATTTCCAAGAAGAGGCTCCCGGTGCCACGGTCAGACAAAGGGGCTGTGTTACCTCAGGCTGTGTTTGCTGCCAGCATGTGGGAACGTCTGGAACATATCAGACAAGGGGCTTCAGGTTACACGAAGCAGACCAGTCTCAGGAACTAGAGTGTGTGGTCTTGGGCCCAGCGGCCACCCCCGGCCCAGCCCAGCCTCTAGTCTGGACAAGGGGCCCAGGCAGTGAAAGATGACGGGATTCCACACGTCTGTTCACTATTTTCTCCATCAGGAATTCTTTCCTTCTGAACCGACTCCTGGTGGGGTCTCAAAGGGTAACAGACCACCTTGCCATAGAGGGGGCTTTGCCCAATTAATCTGCCCCAGGGTCCAGAATAATTGTGCTGTGTGTCGCCATCTTTCCACAGACCTTCACAGGCTCACAACCAGAACTGTACACACCCACCCTGAGAGGTACGCACACCCAGAGACACAGAGATATGTAGATATATCCACACAAACAAATATACACCCAGAGGGGCTTCCCTGGTGGCGCAGTGGTTGAGAGTCCGCCTGCCGATGCAGGGGACGCGGGTTCGTGCCCCGGTCCGGGAAGATCCCACATGCCGCAGAGCGGCTGGGCCCGTGAGCCATGGCCGCTGAGCCTGCGCGTCCGGAGCCTGTGCTCCGCAACGGGAGAGGCCACAACAGTGAGAGGCCCGTGTACCGCAAAAAAAAAATATACACCCAGAGACATGCCCTAACCTAGAAACACACACACCCACACACAAACTCATCCAAAGATACACGTAGACAGAGGCACAAACACACACACGCAGACGTGCACACACACACCCAAGGACACCCACACATGCTTATACTCCCACAGACACACACACAGACTCACTCACACCTAAAGACACAGGTACGTGTCAAATCACACAAATGTGTAAAGAGATCTAAAGTCCGAGAACTACCCATACTCACACACCCACTCAGCTATGCACTCCCAGACAGGCACAGCCCTGAACCACCACAGATCCTCTGCAGCTCCATTACCTCATAGCTGGCTCATGACCTCCTCTCCCTCCCCAAGGCCACAGTCCAGGCTTCCTAAGCCTTCCTTACCGAGAGTCCTGAGCAGAAGACAAGATGGCAGGTCATTCAAGAGAGATACTTGGAGGGGACAGAGGCAGGATACAAGCAAACTTGACCTGAGCCAGTGACGGTGACAGACGACAGCACTGTCGGGTGGGGTGGTTAAACGTCACATAAAAAAGCTGGCCAGGCAAGGACGTCCCGAAATGCCACTTGAGGAAGTAAAACTGTCAGGACGGGCTTCATATGGAATCAATTTTCTTTACAAAAGACCGTGTTATGTCATTTGCTCCTAAAACGCATAAGAAGTATCAACACAATCAAATTTCTCTTCCTGCAACCAGATGACCGGAAAACGGTCTTTCTGGTTGCAGAAAGACCAAATATTTGGTCTTTCCCGATAGCATCTCACTTGAAAGAAAAACTAGGGAGCTTGACTGGTGCTGGGGACACTTGAATCAGGAGGAAGGTAAATGAAGATTCCAGGTCCTCTTTTGGCTGAATTCTACCAGCTCTGGAAAATGAAAAACTCTCCAGGAACCCCAAGCAGCAGGCAAAGGGCAGGGCTTGGACCAGACTCCCAGAGCCCTGGGCTTTTGCATCCAGCCACCCTCCGGAGCACTGCGGCAGCCTTAAGCCTCCCTTGAGTCCCATCACCTCTTTTTCATTTTCCCCTGGGCAACTGAAGGATACCGTGTCAGATGGGAGGAAATAAGTCCCCCAAGGCCAGTCATTTGTTGGCGAGAACCTTGACGCTCATTGTGTCTCTTCTGGGTCTCAGTAAACAGCTCCCAGGTAAAGTAGGAGGGCTTGGCCTTTCTTAAGAGCTAATTAAACCGCCTCCAAGTAGCACCTGGGGAGGAAAGTCAGCTATGGCATGGCTCCCACCTCCCCATCTTGGGGTGGGAAGCACGATGCACGAGGGGTCTCTTAGAGGACAGGCCAAGCTTTCGAGATGGAGAGCCATGGGGACCGGCCCACCACGCCACCTCCCCCGCACCCTCCTCCCCAGACTTCTCATTGTCCTGCAGCCCCAGGGCTGGGCTGGGCTGAGCCTATGAGAACCCAGTGCTTACCTTTGCCCCGGGGGAAAGGGGGCCCGGGCAGCTCCAGGGGACAAGGCTCCTTTTCCATGGCTCCAAGGAGCTGAGCCATGGGTTTCCTCACTTGGGTGGACACTGCAAGCTCTGTCCTTGTTCAGCCCTGTCTGAGATGCCCCGGGGGAGCCCGGAGGTATCACGGGTCAAGGAGAAGAAGGAGGGTTCTCAGGGGTGGGGTGATTTGGAGCCTGGGAATGACGTGACCCAGATGTTTCCCAGAGAAGTTTCCAATCCTAAAAGGGCAGGGGTGGTCTGAGGTGTTTTTCATAGAAGCAGTCCACTTCTGTCGCCCTGAGAAGACTGTATCCTTCCAGTTGCCCAGCCCCCCCCCCCACCCCCCAGGGCTGCAGAGGTCTGGGCCTCATACCACTGGCTCCGTAGAGATTCATAGGGGTATCTTCTAGGATACCTGAACAGGAGGCCAGGTGGACCCGTGACCCCCAAAGTAAAGGTGTCTGTGGGTCTCTGGCAACGACAGGGGCCAAATGTATCGACTCCCCACATTAACAAGAGGGAGGGACCAGGGTGCAGGCCAGTGAGTGGTCTGAAGTGAAAAAAGAGGACGCCATATCTGATTTGGAGAACAGCTCTGTGTGTGTGTGTGTAAAGAGAGAGAATGGACAGGAGGCCTTTGGGGGTCAGGAGTCAGGTGAAGGAGTGTGTATGGAAGTTTCACATGGCCTGGCCCTGGGCACGGTGCCCAGGGCAGAACCTTGTTCTGAAAGTGGGGTCAGTGCCACGATTCCTTCCCCAGCAATGAGGCTGCCCACTCACTGAAGAGACACTAGGCCCTTGTGCTGTAGGGGAGGGTTTGGGGAGGGGCTACCACTCCCCCCTCCCCAGTCACCTCCATCCCAGCAGGCCCAGGGCCAAAGTGTCCTGCTGGGCCCTGAAGAGAGCCAGTCCCCCCATCCTCAGTCTGGGGGGCACCCCCGCTGTCCTGCCATGCCAGGCCTAGGGGGTGCAAATGGCCTGAGAAAGCCAGGGCCCTGGGGAGCAGGTTCTGCCTGTGCCTGGACCAGGGCTCAGCAGAGACTCTGCTTGGGGTAGGACCTAGCCCTGGAGGAGAGGAAGTAAGAGAGGAAGTGGGTAACTATGCAGGAAGGGGCTTATGGAGGGCTCCTCAAACTCTGCTCCTCTCCCCACTTGCCCTTGGCATTCAGATTCGGAGCTCAGGGTTACGGTTTCATGGTACTACATTCGCTTCGTAATCATTTGCAAACTTGAGGCCATGAGCAGGTGGCCTCCCAGCTCCCTCGGCCGTGAGCCCTGAGAAGAGGCGCCGGTCGGGTGGTCTGTCTTCACAGCAAGAGATCTCACCTCACAGGAAGGCGGTTATCAAGACTGAGAAGTCCACAGGGGCCAAAAGAAAGCATGATCCTGGACACTGACCACACCACATTGCGCCCCCCTGGAGGGGGCAGGGAGCCTGGGCTCTGTTTCTGGGCTCTCAGGGGTCACCCCTACCCACGACCCGCCAGCACGCCAGGGCTCACCTTCCTAGGGGGACATGCCGCTGCCTTTTGGCTGCCCCAGCTCGAGCTGTCTGGCCCAGCTGGGGAGACAGAAGAATATAAAAGTGGGTGCCCCCATTTCTGGCCAGTCCAGCCTTTCCTTGCTTCTGTCCTGGATGGGAAACAGGAGGAGCCCTGGCTGCACTGGGGCCCGCAAGAAGGGAGTTAAGGACGGTGTGGAGGCCCTGAGGCTCAGGAACCTCCAGGCTCAGAGGCGGCCT
>NW_020172738.1:1880525-1886455 GCF_003031525.2 Neophocaena asiaeorientalis asiaeorientalis | reverse complement strand
AGCTGGAGTGCTCTCTCCCAGGTGGCTGTGAGCTCACTGTGGAGAGGGGGGCCTCTGGGAGTGCTGGAGGGCCCGCCAGACTGCCTCAGAGCTGCCCACCATGGGCTGCCCTGCGCCCCCGATCCACAAAGCTCTGAGAGGTCTGGAGGCCCGCTGGCAGGGGCATCAGGCCCCTAGAACAGTTTGCCAAATGTAGGCTGGGGGCAGCAGAATAACAGCAGGGCTGCTTTTTCTTCATTATTGCCAATGAACAGGACAAGAGCTGGACCCTGGGGTTCCGGAATCCGAGTTCCGTCTGCCCTGTGGATTTGTCCTTGTGACCTCGGAAGCAGAGAATTCTAGAGGGAGAGAATGAAAAGTCCCGCCTGCAGCACAGCTGTGCCCACTGTAGAGGTGAGGAGACCAAGGTCTATATGGGGACCATCAGAGGCAGTGCCTGGGCCACAACCGGGTATGTTTGTCCCAGGGCAAGGTCCCTCTCCAACCTGAGCCAGCACAAGTTAGGCCCATCTGGGGGTTCATGAGACAGACTCCTGGCTCCCCCATCCTTGGAGAGAGCCTGAGAGCCTGGCTGGCTGGTGCTCTGGAGTGGCCCCTCTCTCCCAGGCGTATCCTCCCTCTCCCAGGAGCCCCTCCATGGCAGGGTCAAGAGGCTTGGATGCCTGGGAGATGTGTGGGCTGAGGAATTTCCTAGAGCAAACAGGGATCCCCATGTTTGTCTCTGAGCTTCCCTGACCCAGTGGGGTCCAGGCAGCAAAAGCAGCCATGGAGTGTCGGTCAAAAAGCAAGAACCTGGAGTGTGGAGAGTCCCCTTGGGGTCTGTGCTGGGACGTGGTGAGCCAGGCGCTGCCCCCATTCTCCCTGGCTTCCTACCCCAGGCCCAGGAGTCAGGACCAGTGAGAAGAGTCAGGTAAGAAATCTCTCCATGGACACCGCTTCCACCTGTCATTCATCACTCACGCAGTAACGTCCCCGTGCTCTCTGGATCCCAGGAAGGACCTCAGAGAGATTTCCCAGGACAGTGATGGAAATTACCTAAGACTGGACATTGGACTGGGGCAAACCTGATCCCGCCCACACGTGACTGACTGATTTTTCCTAGAACTTCTGTGAGCTTCACAACAGAGACCAAGGAACCTGGGTTTCTGGGGACTTGCTGGACTCACCTTGCCAGTCCACTCGACCCTCATGCCTTCTCCTCTAGATGTTTCACTGTCTCCAAGCAAATGCCCAAGAAATCCTGAACCCCATCAAGCCACTCCCCATGTCATATCCTACTGCACCCCCCTCCCTTGTCTCCACTTCATCTCTAAGCTCCCTTCCAATGATTCTCCAGGCCTGGGGCCACCATGCATCACTCTACCACGTTCTTCACTGTCCTCCACTCCCCTCCGCTCCTCACTTGCTCTAATTACAATGACTCCTTGCAAACACCCCAAGATGCTGGCAGGTTCTTGGGAAGAGCTCCTGTGCCTGCTTCCCACCGTGAGGGAGCCACGGGGAGAGTATGACAGGGCCGCAGACAGGATGTGGGGATCAGAAAGTGAGGGTGGCGATGCTGCTCCCCCTGCCACACTGGAGACCGGGGCGGTGTGCCAAACCTCCCAGAGACCCCAGTGGCTCAGCCCGGACATCCCGGGGTGGTGTGAAACCCCGAGTCAGCCCCGAAGGTTCTAAACCAGGGGCCACAGAATGATTCACTGAGCCTGGGAGGGGGCAGGAAGCAGGCGAGCATCCCAGCAGGGAGAGATGTGGGCGGGTTAGCACACCTGTGAGGGCTCCTGGCGCCGCAGTGTCAGGCCAGGGCTCCTGGGGGATGTCAGCGTGGCGCAGAGAAGCCCGACGACCGGATGCTGACCCCGCCCCCACTCCCCGTAGCCACGCCCCCACACTCGTGAGATCTGGGGAAAGAGGAGGAGAATCCTGAGTTAACCAAGACGAGGGGCCCTTGAAACAGAAATCAAGTCCTGGAAGAAAGGCAGAAGCTCTGGCTTCTTCCTTTCTTCACGTAAACACATGTGAGTTTACGAACTGAGATGGGAACCGGCCCCATCAGCGTGGAGGCTGGGATCCGAGGGCAAACCCCACAGGTTTGGAAGAAAGCTCACGGAGGGAACTGGAGGGGACTTGGATTCCAGGAACCATTGCTGATTGGTTCAGAAGGAAAGTTCCGCGGTGAGATGACTGACAGCACGAGAGCGAATTCTCAGAGTGAAAACGAGAATGCAGTGCCTGCGTGTGGGAGCCCCCGGGAGTGACTCAGCACTGATGTGGCACGCGACATTCTGCTTTAGCTGGAGGTTAAGACCCTCGTTCAGGAGTGGGAAGAACACAACTGAAAGCTCTGTCGCAAATTGGCATGGAGCTCGTTATCACGACTCCCCAGACACAGACCACTGTCCCAAAGACGACAAAGCAGGACCCCTGCCCGTGCTCACGACAAGGAATCCTTCCCGATGCCCTGCACGTGGCAGACACCATTCTCGGCCCTGCAGATGCGACGATGAAGTCAGACACGTCGTCCCCGCAGGCACTGGCTCTCTCAACACATAACGGTGCCCCCGTATCCGTCCCCCAGGTACTCTCACTGCGTTATTCTCACTGTGCCTCTTTTTGTGATAACGATTCTTGTTCATGGGCAAAGCAGAGAGAACCCTAAAGAAGACCGGAGGCTCAGGTGATCTCTGCAAAGGACAGTGGAGCTGGGAGAGGGGAGCCCTACAGACCAGCCTGGGCGGGGAGGTGGGCTTGGGTGGCTGGGATTTAAGAGAGAAAGAGGCGGAAAGAGAGGGAGTTGATTCTGGGAGGCAGCTGCCTTCTTTAAGAAGTATATTTCGAGGGTGAGTGCTGGGGCGAGGTTTTCACTTACTTACGGAGCATTAAGAATGTACTCTCAGGACTTCCCTGGTGGCACAGTGGTTAAGAATCCGTCTGCTGGGCTTCCCTGGTGGCGCAGTGTTTGGGAGTCTGCCTGCCGATGCAGGAGACACGGATTCGGGCCCTGGTCTGGGAGGATCCCACATGCCGCGGAGCAACTAAGCCCGTGAGCCACAGCTACTGAGCTCTGTGCGTCTGGAGCCTGTGCTCCACAACGGGAGAGGCTGCGACAGTGAGAGGCCCACGCACCGCGATGAAGAGTGGCCCCCGCTTGCCACAACTAGAGAAAGCCCTCGCACAGAAACGAAGACCCAACACAGCAAAAATAAATTGAAAAAAAGAATCCGTCTGCCAATGCAGGGGACGTGGGTTCGATCCCTGGTCCGGGAAGATCCCACATGCTGCGGAGCAACTAAGCCCGTACACCACAACTACCAAGCCTGGGCTCTACAGCCCGCGAGCCACAACTACTGAGCCTATGTGCCACGACTATTGAAGCCCACGCGCCTAAAGCCCAAGCTCCGCAACAAGAGAAACCACTGCAATGAAAAGCCCGCGCACCGCAGCAAAGAGGAGCCCCTGGTCGATGCAACTAGAGAAAACCCCCGCGCAGCAACGAAGACCCAACGCAAACGAACAAACAAATAAATAAATAAATAAAAGAATGTACTCCCAGACATATGACTCAGTTTTCTCCTTAAAACAATGACATGAAAAGAAAAAGAAAGAAAAGGAGGAAAGGCTTACTGAATGCAATGCATGCCCTCATTTGGGTCCTCACCTGATTCCAACAAACCACCTGTAAAAAGACACTTTTGAGACAACTGGGGAAATCTGAGTATAGATTGGGCGATAGATGATCTTAAAGACTGACTTTAAAATTTTTTTAGCTAAGATGGTAAGTGGTGGTTGCATTAAAAAGTGTCCTCGAGATTTGTGGTTGCCAAGGCAGGGAGTGGGCGGGGGAAACGGATGGACTGGGAGTTTGGGGTTAGTAGATGCAAACGATTACATTTAGAACAGAAACAACAAGGTCATACTGTACAGCACAGGGAACTATAACCAATCTCCTGGGGGTAAACCATAATCGAAAAGAATACTTAAAAAAACAAGTATATCCGTGTATAACTGAGTCACTGTGCTATGCAGCAGAAATGAGTACAACATTGTAAATCAACTCTACTTCAATTTAAAAAAAAGTATCCTCCACAGAACGATGCACCCTGATGTGTTAGGCTGAGATGTCATGAGTCAGTGGGAGTGGGTGGGGGAAGGAATCCATCTGAGAAGGTCGGCGGAAATTAATCGTTGAGGTAGCTGGGCGGGCAGTCCCAGTGGGGCCGACTGTGTTCCTGCTGGAGCTGGGCCGACTTTCTGCTCTGGCAGTCTCAGAAGCGAGCAGGACTGGCCCACTGAACTCTTGGGGACCTCTGGGGCCTACCAGGGCCATAGCAGGTGGGTATCCAGTGTGGTTCTTTAGGACTCTACTGGGGTTCTTTGAGACACTGCCCCAAGCTGGAGATCAGAACATCTGAGTCACATCATATTCTGGTGGACCCCAAAAAGTAAATAAGAATTGTCATAGGTTCATGCTGAACCTTGGTCAACCTAACCATTGTCAACTTCCCCATGTTTGACTTGGGTGTATTCAACTTTCCAACAGCCCCATCACCTTTGGCCACAGTCCAGACCCTCCACCCTTTTCACACACCCAGCCCCGAGAGATCTATTGGCCGTCAAATCGACACTTCGAACTACCTACTATAGCACCTGCCTGGAAGCCCACAGCTGTTTGTGCATCTACCTCTCTTGGTCTGTATCACCCTCGTTTTGCTACTCACGGGCCTTTTACTGAGGTTAGTCCTTATAGTTTATGACTGTGAATAGAAAATGGAAGTGCTGATACTAGTGATAGGAAATGACCTTAATACAGGCGAGACACAGATGGAGATCCTGAGATGTGCTGAAGTAGCCAAGCTCGGCCTCGGTCAGCTGCACCTTGGACGTAAGCTGGCCACACCTGCTGCAATGTGAAGGGCCAGAATGCAGTCAAAGGGTACGTGCACAGTCATGGTCATAGAAGATTGCATTTACACTGAAAGGTGTAATGAGAGGTTTGGTTGTATTTTCAGCTCGGGGGGAATAGGACCCATGCCACACTCCCTGCCCCTTTCTCACTAGCTCTGAGTCTGTTGCTGGACTTGATGACTTCAGTTCTGTCTTTTAAGGACCACTGCGTTCATCTTCAAATAGTCTCCCCAAGTCTATCACAGCCTGCGCACGGCTACCAGTGAGGGCTTCCTAAAAACACAGACCAGGCCCTGGTCCTGCCCAGGTGGAGTCTCTGGGTCCCAGCTCTCCAGCCCAGGGACTGCCCGCTAAACTGCCCATCAGGCCCTGCTAGCCATGCTTCCTCCAGGCCAAGACCCACCCGGCACTGGCGGCCTTCCTGCTGCTCTCACCCAGCTCCATTAGACATGGTGGGGCCCCATGGACCTGTTTCTCTCCAAAATGTCTTGGGCTCTGCAGCTTCTTCCTTCCCTTTGTGAAGTGAAGCACATCCCCTCACAGCTGGTCTGCTGTACCCTCCACACAAGCCTTTGATAACAGCTGCTTAACCAAAGGTTTTTCATGTCACCACTGAAAGGGCACCATGCATGAGCTGAAGTATCAAGTCTCCATCCCTGACTGGCTCCCTCCGTATGCCTTTCACCCCCACCTTCTTCCCTGGCTCCAGGCCCCTCGGTGACTCTCCTCTCTGCTCCTGCCTAATCACACTGACCTGGGCCAGCGGACAGGTTACAAAGCCCTTGCTTTTGTTTATGCTTATTGCAAAATAAAAAACAAAAAAAACCTGAGGCCAGAGATTGGGAGGCACCATGAAGAGTCTGTTTTATAATTTTCATTTCTCACTTCAGGCCATATTTATTCTTTCCATGCTAGTACACAGTCTTCATAAATATAAATATACATATATATTTTAAACAATATTACTGACTATATTCCCCATGCTGTACATTTTATTTTCATGACTCTTTTTTTTTTTTTTTTTT
>NW_020172738.1:1826937-1880276 GCF_003031525.2 Neophocaena asiaeorientalis asiaeorientalis | reverse complement strand
TTTATACTTCTTAATCTTCCTCACCTATTTCACTCATCCCCCCCCCCCTCCACCGCCCTCCCCTCTGGCAATGACCTGTTTGTTCTCTGTATCTATGAGGCTGTTCCTATTTTGCTATGTTTGTTCACTTGTTTTGTTTTTTAAATTCCACATGTAAGTGAAATCACACAGTATTTGACTTCGTCTGACTTATTTCACTTAGCATAATACCCTCTAGGTCTACCCATGTTGTCTCAAATGGCAAGATTTCATTCTTTTTTATGGCTGAGTAGTATATATATATATATATTCCATTGTAATATATATAACGTAATATATATATAGGCCACATCTTCTTTATCCATTCATCTATCGATGAACACTTAGGTTGCTTCCGTATCTTGACTATTGTAAGTAATGCTGCAATGACCATGGTTGGGGGGGTGCAATATATCTTTTAGAATTACTGTTTTTATTTTCTTAGGAAAAATACCCAGAAGTGAAATTGCTGGATCACATGGTAGTTATATTTTTAATTTTTTGAGGAACCTCCATGGTGTTCTCCACAGGGGCTGTACCAACTTGCATTCCCTCTAAGAGTGCACAAGTGCCCCTTTTCTCCACATCCTCACCAACACTTGTTCTTTGTTGTCTTTTTGATGTTAGCCATTCTGCCAGATGGGAGGTGATGTCTCATTGTGGTGTTGATTTGCATCTCCCTGATGATTAGTGACGTTGAGAATCTCTACATGTGTCTGTTGACCATCTGCATGTCTTCTTTGGAAAAATGTCTATTCAGTTTCTCTGCCCGTTTTTGTTTGTTTGTTTGTTTGTTTGTTTTGGCTGCACCAGGTCTTAGCTGTGGCACGCGGGATCTTCATTGCAGCATGCGGGATCTTTAGTTGTGGCGTGTGGGAACTTAGTTGTGGCATGCATGTGGGATCTAGTTCCCTGACCAGGGATCGAACCCGGGCCCCCTGCATTGGGAGCACAGAGTCTTATCCACTGGACCACCAGGGAAATCTCTCTGCCCATTTTTTAATCAGGTTGTTTGGGTTTTTTGATGAGTTGTATGAGTTCTTTGTATATTTTGGATATTGACCCTTATCAGATATATCATTTGTAAATATCTTCTCCCATTCAGTGGGCAGCTACTGATAGTTTCCTTTGCTGTGCAAGAGCTTTTAATTTGATATAATCCCATTTTATTTCTTCTTTTGTTTTCCTTACCTGAGGAAACACATCCAAAAAAATATTGCTAAGACCAATGTCAAAGCGTGTACTGCTTATGTTTTCTTCCAGTTTTATGGTTTCAGGTCTTACACATAAGTCTTTATTCCATTTTGAGTTTATTTTTGTATATGATATTAAAAAGTAGTTCATTTGATTCTTTTGAATGTATCAATAGCTATCCAGTTTTCCCAACACCATTTATTGAAGAGGCTGTCTTTTCCCCATTGTATTTCTCCATTGCCTCCTTTGTTGTACATTAACTGAACATAGAAGTGTGCGTTCATTTCTGGTCTCTATTCTGTCCCAATGATCTATGTATCTGTTTTTGTGCCAGTACTACATTGTTTTGATGACTGTAGCTTTGTAATATAATTTGAAATCAGGGAGCATAATACCTCCAGGTTTGTCCTTCTTTCTCAAGATTGTTTTGGCTATTCAGGGTATTTTGTGTCTCCATACAAATTTTAGAATTTTTTGTTCTAGTTCTGTGGAAAATGCCATTAGTATTTTGATAGGGATTACGTTGAATCTCTAGATTGCCTTGTGTAATATGGTCATTTTAACAATATTAATTCTTCTCAGCTTGTGCGCCGCGGGCCCCTTACAGCCAGGCCTCGCGCCCGAGCAGCCTTCGGCCCCCCTGGCGTCCCTCAGCTGGGCTGGCCCGCGCCTCCGGGACCATGCTGCGCTGGCTGCGGGGCGTCGTGCTGCCCGCGGCGGCCTGCCAGGACGCGGAGCCGCCGACGCGCTACGAGACCCTCTTCCACAAGCTGGACCGCAACGGGGACGGCGTGGTGGACATCTGCGAGCTGCAGGAGGGGCTCAAGAGCCTGGGCATCCCCCTGGGCCAGGACGCCAAGGAGAAAATTTTTACTACTGGTGATGTCAACAAAGATGGAAAGCTGGATTTTGAAGAATTTATGAAGTACCTTAAAGACCATGAGAAACAAATGAAATTGGCATTTAAGAGTTTGGACAAAAATAATGATGGAAAAATTGAGGCTTCTGAAATTGTCCAGTCTCTCCAGATACTAGGTCTAACTATTTCTAAACAACAAGCAGAGTTGATTCTTCAAAGCATCGATGCTGATGGGACGATGACAGTGGACTGGAATGAATGGAGAGACTACTTCTTATTTAACCCTGTTACAGACATTGAGGAAATTATCCGTTTCTGGAAACATTCTACTGGTATTGACATAGGAGACAGTTTAACTGTTCCAGATGAATTCACGGAAGATGAAAAGAAGTCGGGGCAGTGGTGGAGGCAGCTTTTGGCAGGAGGTGTTGCTGGTGCCGTCTCTCGAACAAGCACTGCCCCTTTGGATCGTCTGAAAGTCATGATGCAGGTCCATGGTTCAAAATCAGAGAAAATGAACATATATGGCGGCTTTCGACAGATGGTGAAAGAGGGAGGTATCCGCTCACTTTGGAGAGGAAATGGTACAAATGTCATTAAAATTGCTCCTGAGACAGCTGTTAAGTTCTGGGTATATGAACAGTACAAGAAGTTGCTTACTGAGGAAGGACAAAAAGTAGGAACCTTTGAGAGATTCGTTTCTGGTTCCATGGCTGGAGCAACTGCACAGACACTTATTTATCCTATGGAGGTTCTGAAAACCAGGCTGGCTGTAGGCAAAACTGGACAATACTCTGGGATGTTTGATTGTGCCAAGAAGATTTTGAAACATGAAGGCATGGGAGCTTTTTACAAAGTGTTCTCACTTCCCCCTCACTTTTAATTTATTTGACCCTGCAATTCTCAATTTGGGTAGCACAAAGCTAGGAGAATAGTATATATTAATAGTAGTATATATTAATTTTATATATTTGGTACTATAAATGAAAGGCCCAATTTACAAACATGTACATTCATATTTTCTCTTTCCCCCAACGTAGAAACACATTATGATATAGAAAATTTGATTTATAATATTGATAGCATGTTTTTATTTTACTGAAGCCATTTTTTGTAATCAACTATCTTTTCTGATTTGTGTGATTAGGACTTAGAAAAATATTTATTAGTTGAAGTTATTCTTATCATTTTTCAATTTAGTTCTTTTTTTTTTAATATCTTTGTTGGAGTGTACTGGCTTTGCAATGGTGTGTTAGTTTCTGTTTTATAACGGGGTTAATCAGCTATACATATATCCCCATATTCAATTGAGTTCTTAAACTCAAGTTTTATTTCTAGTAATTTGTTATAAATTGCCAACATTTTAATGGAAATGTAGTGACATAATAGACATTTACTTTATTTGAAACTACCTCTCATATTTTCCGAACCAGAGAGAAATGTTGGACTTGTGTTTGTGAAACGTATCCTAACATATAGTTTTCATTATATTAATTATACCTGATAAATGTCTCAGTGTTTTTATAATACATATGATAAGAATGGGACTCTATCTTCAGGGTGTTTGTACTTTTGAATAATACATAAATGACAATATTAAGGAACATGATTAGCTCTTTTTTCACTTGTAAAATTATGGAATGAGTAAAATTTCAGCTACTGAAAAATATTCATTGTTCATTATGAATTTAAATTGTTTGCTTTTTAACATTTGTAAGGAATGAATGTGATTTATCTGTGTATCTTGTATCTTTTGAAAAGAGCCTGGAGTTGAAGATAGTTTATTTCTGGCATTACTGCATATTTACTTTCTGTTTATATTAAAATGTTTTTAAAAAAAAAAACAATATTAATTCTTTTGATCTGTGAGCACAGTGTATCTTTCCATTTGTTTGTGTCATCTTCAATATCTTTCATTAAGCTCTTATAGTTTTCCAAGTAAAGATCTTTTACCTCCTTGGTTAGATTTATTCCTAGGTATTTTATTCTTATTGATGCAATTGCAAATTGGATTGTTTCCTTAATTTCTTTTTCTGATAGTTTGTTGTTCATGTATAGCAATGCAACAGATTTCTGTATATTAATTTCGTACCCTGCAACTTTACTGAATTCATTTATTAGTTCTTTTTTTAATAAATGTATTTTATCTATTTATTTTTGGCTGCGTTGGGTTTTCTTTGCTGTGTGTGGGCTTTTCTCTAGTTGCAGCGAGCAGGGGCTGCTCTTCATTGTGGTGCGTGGGCTTGTCACTGCAGTGGTTTCTTTTGTTGCAGAGCACAGGCTCTAGGTGCACGGGCTTCAGTGGTTATGCCATGCGGGCTCAGTAGTTGTAGCCCACAGACTCTAGAGCACAGGCTCAGTAGTTGTGGCGCGTGGGCTTAGTTGCTCCGTGGCATGTGTTCTCTCTCTTTTCTCCTTCTGGGACACCTATATTGTGAATGTTAGTATGCCTGATGTTGTCCTAGAGGTCTCTTACACTGTCCTCATTTTTTTAAATTCTTTTTTCTGTTCAGCTTGGGTGACATTCACTACTCTGTCTTCCAGTTCACAGATCCATTCCAATGTATCATCTAATCTACTCTTGATTCCTTCTAGTGTTTGTTGTTGTTGTTTTTTTAGTTTTTGTATTCAGCTCTGTTTGATTCTTCTTCATTAAACTTCTCGCTGTGTTCATCCAGTCTTCTGAGTTCATTGAGCGCCTTTATGATCATTACCTTGAATTCTTTATTGGGTAGATCGCTTATCCTCACTCTTCTTAGTTCTTCTTCTGGGTTTTATCTTGTTCCTTCATTTGGAACATATTCCTCTGTCACCTCATTTGACCTAATTTCCTGTTTTTATTTTTATGTATTAGGTAGGTCGGTTATGTTCCCCAATGTTGGAGAAGTGGCCTTATGTAGGAGTCATCTTTTGAGGCCCAGCAGCACACTGCCCTCTGGTCAGCAGACTTATATGTGCTAGTGGTGTCCCCTATGTGGGCTGTATGGGCCCTTCTGTTGTGGCAGGGCTGACTACTGTGGGCCTGGTGGCAGGTGGGGCTGGCCCCAAGCCCAGTTGGCTGCCAGGCCCTACCTCATGCGGCAGTTGCTGGTGGGCTGCTAGGCTGAGTCCTGGTGCAGCTGGTTGTGGGGCCTGGAGGATCCCGGGGCTGGTGCTGGCCTGCTGGTGGGCAATGCCAGGTCCTGCGGAGGCTGGTTAAGGGGCTGGTGGGTCCACAGCTGGTACAGTCCTGCTGGTGGGTGAGGCTGGATCTCCAGGAGGCTGGCTGACTAGACATGGGGGTTCCCAGGACTGGTGCCAACTGGCTGGTGGGCAGGGAAGCCCCCTGTGGTAATAGGCTAGAGGGAGGACTCCAAAACAGCCCTTTGCACTAGCATCCTCATGGTAGATTGAGCTCCCCAAAATGGCCCTTGCCAGCATCTATGTCCCTAGGGGGAGTCCCAGTCCCAGTTGCCTCCTGCTTCACCAAGATCAATAAGTGAGTGTGACTCAGGCTCCTTTCAAACTACTCCCTCTGCTGGGTCTCAGAGCATGTGGGATTTTGTGTGCACCCTTTAAGAGCAGAGTCTCTGTTTTCTACAGCCTCCCAGCTCTCCCATACACAAGCCCTGCTGGCCTTCAAGCCAGTCATTCTTGGGACTCATCTTCCCAATTCAGGACCCCTGGGCTGGGGAGGCTGATGTGGGGCTTGAATGCCTCACTCCTTGAGAAGAACCTCTGCAATTGTAATTATCCTCCTGTTTGTGGGTCACCTATCTAGGGATGTGGGTCTTGACTATACAATGTCTCTGCTCCGCCTACCTACCTTGTTGTCGTTCCTTCTTTATATCTTTAGTTGTGAAAAATCTTTTCTGCTAGTCTTCAGGTCATTCTCATTGATACTTTCTCTGTAAATAGTGGTAATTTTGGTGTGTCTGTGGGAGGAAGTGAGCTCAGGGTCTTCCTGCTCCACCATTTTGGCCACTCCCTCCATAATTATTATTTTTTCTTTTTTTGGCCACTCCACGTGGCATGCAGGATCTTAGTTCCCTCACCAGGGATCAAACCCATGCCCCCTGCAGTGGAAGCACCGAGTCCTAACCATTGGACTGCCAGGGAATTCCCAATAATTATAATTTTTAAACCAGGAATTCTATTAAGTGGGTATACCAGCATTTATTTAACCATTCTCCAATTGTGGATCATTTGGGCAGTTTTTCCTTCTTTGGGGATTATTGTTTTAAAATATATCCCCCAAGGGGAATCATGGTGTCAAAGGGCATTAATGTTTTTATGGCCCTTGCTATATATTTTTAGATACCCCTTTCTAAAGGGGAAGGGGGAGGAGGCTGGTATCAATCCCCCCTGCCTGGATCGGTGGTTCTCAAAGTGTGGTCCAAGCACCCCTTGGGGAGAGGGTTCCTGGGACACTTAGGGAACCCACAAAGTCAAACCATTTTTATAATATTACTAAGATGTTATTAACCTTTTCCACACACTTCGTCTCATGAGTGTACAGTGGGCTTTTCCAGAGGCTGCAAGATGTGTGATATCACAACAGACTGAATGCAGAAGCAGAAAGGAAAAGTCAACCATCTTTTATTAAGTCAGATATCAGAGAGATTTAGGAACCTGTAAAAATAATACCTCTCTTCTCACTAATTATTTAGTTTTGGAAAATAAAATTATTTTTCATAAAAATGTTTTGTAAATATTTTAAATTTTTGTTTTAATTTCTAACATCAAAAATACTGATAGACATAATCTACATAAATGAAAGCTTTGGGGGGTCCTTAATACTTTTTAATAATGTGAAGTTTTCCTGAGATCATAATTTGAGAACCGCTGACCTGGACATGATATGGCAGAGTGCAGGGTCAGCTGAGTGGGGCTCATTTCAACCAACACCTACTAGCCTGTATCCCAGGCAAGGCACCTGGGACGACATGCAAAGAAATGCTACATTTTTTTCTTTTTATCTCTTCTTCCCCACTTTTATTTCTTCTGCTCTTCCCTTTCCCTCTTCTCAGTTTTCCTCTTGTTTTTCTCCTTTCCCCTCCCCCAGCCTCAATTCTCATAACAAAAGTCACACAGATAACAACACCTTCCCTTTTTCATATGAACTGAAATTTTTTCTTACATCTAAATAAAGATTTAGTGACATTTGAAATAGGCTTTTCGTTATTACTCATCCCATTCAAAAATGTAATGTGTATGTTTTTAAAACACCTCTTCACATGTAATCAAAGAACTGAAAATGAGACTTTTTTCCCTATCAAATTGGCAGGGATTTATTAAATGACAATCCTTAGTGCTGGCAGAAGTCTAGGGAAAAGGACACCTTCATGCAGTTTCTAGAAGGCAATTTGGCAGTACCGATCCAGAACCTTAAAAATAGCTTACCCTTTGACTCAGAGGAACATAAATGTTTATCAGGTCTGCTTTGTGCCACTTGCAACTTGGAGTTTCCTGAGATCCTGAGAATTGAGAGTGTAGGAAGGAACTTTTTTCCCCTTTTATTCTACCCAGAGAAAATTAAATTAGGGAGAGAGGGGCTTTCTAGACTTCAGGTAGAAACAACATGATCAAAGGCAAATCTTCCAGCAGGCCAGGGTCTTCTGGAGAGCAGGGAGCCTGAGGAAGCCACCACTTGGGTGCCGGGAGCTGGCAAATCTGGTGACCGCTTTGACTGTTCTCCATATCGGAATGCTTTCCTGCTATTCTCAAGCCTTTAGTAATATATGATTAAAAGGTACATCCTGGGCTTAGCTATGAGATCCAGAAGTCATCTGGAGTCTCACCACCCCTTGAGCTCTAGACGAGACTGGCTCACCTGGACCTCAAGGGGCTGGAGAAGGACAAAGCCCTCCCTCCCTGGGATGTCCTGTTCCATGGATGAAGAATAGCCAAAGCCCTCCCAAGTTTTCTAGGAGCTCCCAGGGCAGGGCTGGCTGACATCTCCATGGTGCCCTCTGGCCACCATGCTGTCAGCCTCTTCCTAGAGTTCCAGCAAGCCCCCCTGCCCACAGGCAGTCATGAGTTTCCTGGGAATTTTTTAAAATTTGGGTGCTGCAGAGAGACAAGAGGATTCATGTCACAAAACACAAACTTCAGCTTAACCACAGCTAAAATGACCCGCAGCCACCCTGTCCCTGGGGAGCAGCCTCAGGCTTGCCTCCACACGGACCCCAGCCTCTTGCTGGCAGGCTCCTCTCACTGCCTTCCCGACCTTTCTCTCTCTCCACCCTTACCTCCCACAGAACACTTGAAGCCTCTGAGTTGTGGCACAAGTTCACTCTGACACCCACACCCTTAAGTCCCACCTTCTGCCCTAACAGTTGTCGAGATGTTTCCTCGGCTAAGAGGACTTCTGGTGTCAGTTGTTACAGTGATTTTTGTTTGTTTGTTTTTGTTTTTGTGGTACGCGGGCCTCTCACTGTTGTGGCCTCTCCCGTTGCGGAGCACAGGCTCCGGATGCACAGGCTCAGCGGCCATGGCTCACGGGCCCAGCTGCTCCGCGGCATGTGGGATCTTCCCGGACCGGGGCACGAACCCGTGTCCCCTGCATCGGCAGGCGGACCCTCAACCACTGCGCCACCAGGGAAGCCCCCTACAGTGATTTTTTTCATCCTGTTTCAACTGGGCTTTGGAGAATTGGGGTAAAGCCTGGGTCCACACTTGGGGTGCAGTGGCTTGGGGAGAATGTGCACCCCACAGAAGCTGGTTCTGAGGTGGCCAGAGGTGAGGAGGGAGACACTATGACTAAGGTAACCAGGGGCAACCAGGAAGGTTTTGTGGATCCTGGAGCCTTCCTCAGGCCTTCTGGGATAATGGACCCCCCAATGATGTCCACATACTAGTCCCCAGAACCTGTGAATGTTAAGGGACATGGCAAGGGGAATTAAGGTTACAAATGGAATTAAGCTTGCTAATCAACTGCCCTAAAAATAGGGAGATTATCCTGGATTATCCAGATGGGCCCAATGTAATCACAAGAGTTCTTAAAAGTAGAAGGGGGAGGCAGGAAAGAAAGCCAGGGGGATGTGATGGGAGAAGGGCTCAAGACACTGTTGCTGGCTTTAAACATGAAGGAAGGGGCCACGAGCCAAGGACTGTGGGGAGAGCAGCCTCGAGAAGCTGGAAAAGTCAAAGAAACAGGTTGTCCCCTGAAGCCTCCAGAAGGAATGCAGCCTTGCCACCATCTTGATTTTAGTCCAGTGAGACCTGTGTTGGACTTCCAAACTACAGAACTGGAAGATAATTAATGTGTGTGTGGTTTTTTTTTTTTAAGAAGATGTTAGGGGTAGGAGTTTATTAATTAATTAATTTATTTTTGCTGTGTTGGGTCTTCGTTTCTGTGTGAGGGCTTTCTGTAGTTGTGGCAAGTGGGGGCCACTCTTCATCGCAGTGTGCGGGACTCTCACTATCGTGGCCTCTCTTGTTGCAGAGCACAGGCTCCAGACGCGCAGGCTCAGTAGTTGTGGCTCACGGGCCTAGTTGCTCCGTGGCATGTGGGATCTTCCCAGACCAGGGCTCGAACCTGTGTCCCCTGCATTAGCAGGCAGATTCTCAACCACTGCACCACCAGGGAAGCCCCTGTGTGTTGTTTTAAACCACTCAATACATGGTCCTTTGTTAGAGCAGCCACAGGAAACTAATAGACCTTCCCAGACACTATCAGGAGAAGAGAACCTGGTAAAAGTCTGCACATCCTGGGTCCCTGGGATGGTAATGAGGGCATTATGAGGCAGGATCATCCAGGAATCCATAGATGCTGGAAACATCCAGGATACGTATACCCAGAAGACACCTTGACAAAGACCACCGCCGTGAAAAGTGTGACTTTGCATAGGACCAGGAAGAACGGGCTGGCAGTCCCCCGGGTCTCCTGGAACCATTTCCCCCCGGGGAATTCCCTGGGCGGGTCCTTGGTTTGGAGGCTTAGAGATCTGTTGGGTGGGTCTCATGGAGTGTTCTCATATTAGCCAAGCTCATTCTGAGAACCACAGCTCCCGGGGCTGCATGCCACTAGCTTCTGATGATCAGGACCTTATGTCTCTCAAACCACGATACCTAGGAAGCCAAATCATAACTGGAAGACTTCTGAGCAGGTTCTGTGACTCGAATGTTTCACAGCCCCTGCTACACAGCCCCACAGTCGTACTCACAATAGCTGCCCCTAGCACCAGGTAGGCTGTGTGCATCCTTGCACCTGGTTCCCCCAACCCCACCCCCCGACAGAGTGTTGACAGCTCTGCCAAGGCCTCATCCTTCACAGTCTTCCTTTTAGTCTTTCCACAGTGACAACAAAGTCCTTGCTCTGGCTCGGGAGCCCTTCTTTGTCCTGAAGCGGACTTGGCTTTAATCTCTTATGGTCCATTATCTGTTGATTCTCATACTGAGCTTTCAGACAACAGTCTTCCCTTTTCCCCACATCACTGGCAGAAGCCTCCTGGTAGTTTCTGTGCACAGACAACATCTCTCAACCTATTTGTTCTTGAGACAAAAAAAAAAAAAAATCCTTGGAGATGGGGGTGCATCTGTGGCTAGGCTGGACCCTGAAATGGCTCTGGGTACCTGTCTGGGAGGCAGGCTTTAGTTTTTCATCTTTATCCCAGCAAACTGTGATTACCTAGCTCCTCATACCCAGGGTACACCTACTCTGTCTGTTTGGAAGCCTCTTTAACTTGAAGACCAGCTGCTCCCTTTCCATTTTACTCTCAAAATTTGTAAACCTCAGATTCTCTGTAGCTTCTGGGGCTCTTTGTATCATATTTGGCATCCTTTCCAACTTCCCAACAGAAAGACAACCACGAGACCTCTCCCACACCCACCTTTCACCACTAAGCAGCTGTCTGACCTTTGGTAAAGCGCTTAGCTCCTCTAAGCCTCATTCTCTAATCCTACAAGTATTTATTGAGCACCAGCTAAGTGCCAGTGGCTTAGGAAAGTTTCTAGAAATGTAGCAGTAAACCAAAATCCCTGCCCTCAGGAGCTTGCATTCTAGTGGGACGAGAGAGGCAGCAAACAGTTAACTAACATACATCGAATGTCAGGTGGTGACAAGTATCAAGGAGAAAACTAAGGCAGGGAAGAGGGATTGGGAGCGACAGGGACAGGGGAAGTGCTGAAATTTGAAATCCAGTGACCAGAAAATCCTCAGTATGGACTGAGAAGGTGAGCAAAGCCCTGAAGAGGATGAATCATTTCCTTGTTTGCAACATAGGGATGATAATAAAGTATTTCGCTCATCAAATTGCTGTGAGGGGCTTCCCTGGTGGCGCAGTGGTTGAGAGTCTGCCTGCCGATGCAGGGGACACGGGTTCGTGCCCTGGTCTGGGAAGATCCCACATGTTGTGGAGCGGCTGGGCCCGTGAGCCATGGCCGCTGAGCCTGTGCATCCAGAGCCTGTGCTCCGTCCGCAACGGGAGAGGCCACAATAGTGAGAGGCCCGCGTACCGCAAAAAATAATAATAAATAAATAAAAATAAAAAATAAACAAATTGCTGTGAGGATTATATGAGTTAATACATACAAAGCACTTAGATCACTGTCTGGCCCATTGTAAGTGCTTAATAAATATTAGTTATTGTTATAATCGTTACTTTAATAAATGTTTTTTTGAAGGCTTTATGTTTTTCAAACATCCAATTTAGTTTGTGATGGGAATTCAAAGATGACAAAGGGAGATGCATGCCATTATACTCTTTCAAAAAATCAAAACAGAGACATCTCTAATCAATTCCTACCCTCTTCCTCCCTGAACCAGGAATCCTTCTTAACATAGTCCTCTGGGCAGTCCACAGTAAACAACTGGAATTGACAGGTGAAAAGAAACTTATGGGCCATCCCCTGATGCAATTGCAGTTAGTGACAAATTCATCTTTTGAAATTCCCCCAGTATTCTTATCCATTTACTATGTGACGGTAATATCCTCTCTCCCCAAGAGCTGGCATCCCAACTCATTCATCTTTTCTATGCAATAATAATCTCCATCTGCTTTGAGTGGCAAAGAAAAAATGAATTCACAGTCCACTATTGAGATTATATAAAAAAATACAAACCACACTACACTGTAATTTGTCTAATGATTCCCTATTATTTCTTCAGGGATCATCCAGTATAAAGATCTTAACTTCCTATTATCTGTGTTTCCTTGATATGATAACAGGTCTGAGTCCTTGTCATGAACATGTGTGACAATGGATCAGATGTTCTTAGAAAAGAAAGTGGTTTTCACCCAGACTCCTTGTTCTCCCTACAAAACTGTAAAACCCCCACAACCTAAACACAGGCTCTTTTTCACTGTGCTTTCTCTTGGGCCTGTTCAAGATAGTCCCAGTATCTAAATTTAGTAGCATATTAATGGCGTCACTACTCACAGGCCTATTAAAGGTCAGTTCAATGGAAATTTTCTTAGAACTGTAAAGCAAAACCAAATACAATGCAAGTGTAAAGAATGAGCATACTTCCCCTAGGTAGACCAGATGTCCATAACGGAGGCATACGGTAAAATGCAGCCAGAATAGATTATGCCAATGTCTTTAAGCCAGAGGCTCTCTAATTCTCCTAACAAGGGAGTCCCAAAATCTAGGCCGGTGGGGGGGTCTTGTTTTAGCATTCATCTGAAAGCTGCATTTTGTACCCAAATTTTTATTTTTTTAAATATCAAACTTGCAGAAAAGTTGAAAGACAATTAAATAAATACACATTTGTCCTTTAACAATTATATATATGTAAAATTGTATATATATACACACACACACACATATTAGTGTATATTCACAACTTTTTGCTGAACCACTTGAAAGTAAGTTGCAAACATAAGGTCACTTTCACCCCTAAATATTTCACCTGCATCTATTAAAAGAAGGATATTCTCTTATACAACCACAATACCACCATCACAGTCAAGAAATTTAACATGGACACAATAATATTATCTAATAGACAGTCCTTATTCAAATTTCCGCAATTATTTCCAAAATGTTTTTCTTAATTATTATCTTACATCCAATCAAGTTTCACACATTGTATTTGATTGTTAATTATTATCTTACATCCAATCAAGTTTCACACATTGCATTTGATTGTTAATTATTATCTTACATCCAATCAAGTTTCACACATTGCGTTTGGTTGTTTAATATATATTTTCACCTAGAGCTGTCCCCCGACCTTTTTTTGTCTTTCATGACATTTATACTTTTTAACAGTCTTATCCACTATTCCCCAATATCTAGTTTCCTAATTTCTTCCTCATGACGTCATTCAGATTAACTATTTTTGGCAAGAATATTGCTTAGGTGATGTTGTGTCCCTCCTAATATGTCACATCAGGAAGCACATAATGTTAGTTTGTCCCATTATTTATGAATCTAATTTTGATCCTTTAATAAGGTCTCGTCTGACAGAGCTCTCCACTGTAATTATTTAGTTGGTCAAAAAGTTCATTCGGGGGCTTCCCTGGTGGCGCAGTGGTTGAGAGTCCGCCTGCCGATGCAGGGGACACCGGTTCGTGCCCCTGTCCGGGAAGATCCCACATGCTGCGGAGCGGCTGGGCCCGTGAGCCATGGCCGCTGAGCCTGTGCGTCCGGAGCCTGTGCTCCACAACGGGAGAGGCCACAACAGTGAGAGGCCCCCATACAGCAAAAAAAAAAAAAAAAAAAGTTCATTCGGTTTTCCATTAAGATGTTACGAGAACCCCAAATGAACCTTTTGGCCAATCCAATAATATATAGTCTGTGAAGTGACACTTTGATACTATGCAAATATCCTGTACCCCACAACACGTCACCCAATGGTTTTAGCATCAATTGATGATACTGATTGGATCAGTTATTACAGAGGTCTTGGCAAAATGGTGATTATCTATCATTCCTTCTTTATTTATTAGCCAGCATTCTTCTGTGAAGACAAGCTGAAATATGGGTTTATCTGTCATAAATCACATTTAAAACAGCAGGAAATCTTCCACTAGAAGCACAATGGGGAGCACAGCGTTCCGTGTGGTCTCCACTTCCATCTCCTCACCCTCACCCTTCTTTCCCTCCAACCGCTTCACTTACTGAACACGTTGTTCCTAGCACTATGTTAGTGTTTTAGGTACATTGATCATTTAAACTGACACAGAGAAGCAACTTTACCCAAGGTAAGTGACAGAACAGGGATTTGAACCTAAACACATGACTGAAAAATCAATATTCTTGCCCAGCCTCATTCCTAAACCGCTGTGTTGTCCCTTCTTGTATACACATATGACAATCACAGCAATGGTAATCCTTGATTTTTGTTGATTCCTAGGGAACTCATCTTCCTTCCCCGTGATTATTAGCAATGTGCTATAAAAAGGCCAGAGGAATTGTACCAAAATAATGACCATGGGATTATGGACCATCTTTATTTCCTCTTTATCCTTAGCTGTATTTCCCAAGTTTTCTATAATGAACATCTTTGATGGTTTGGGCAAATTTCTAGTTGTTAGATTCAAACAGACTCTTCCTAAGGGTCATCTGTCCCTTATAGAGCCAGGCTCACAGGATAGACACATGGGTGCATGCCTGGGTGTATGTGCTAGTAAGTGGTCATTCAGCAATATATGTGATTCATTCTACACCAGACCAACTGGGGGAAAGAATCCAGTTCAACCAAGGGTCCACTTTCCCAGATTCCTAATCACAGCCTGGCTTTGTGCAAGACTGCAGGCATCTATCAAGGACAGAGAAGACTAAGCCTTGAACCTCAAATTGTCTACAAAGTAACAGCAAGACAAGGAAACACACAAGAATCAATTTTTGAGAAGGACAAAGTAAGAAATGCTTGGCAGTGGGGTAAGAACAGTGATCTTCATTCACCAAGGTCAGATGCAGGAGAGATAATTTAGGTTTCAAGAAATTTCTAGAAGGAAATTAAGAATCACAGACCAGGGGCTTCCCTGGTGGCGCAGTGGTTGAGAATCTGCCTGCCAATGCAGGGGTCATGGGTTCGAGACCCGGTCTGGGAAGATCCCACATGCCACGGAGCAGCTAGGCCGGTGAGCCATAACTACTGAGCCTGCGCGTCTGGAGCCTGTGCTCCGCAACAAGAGAGGCCGCAATAGTGAGAGGCCCGCGCACCGCGATGAAGAGTGGCCCCCGCTTGCCGCAACTAGAGAAGGCCCTCACACAGAAACGAGGACCCAACACAGCCATAAATAAATAAATAAATAAATAATAAATAAAAAAGAATCACAGACCAGAAAGTCATTGCTCTGAGAGATTTTATAAGATTCTGGACCTTTCTAACTTTCCCATGGTTTTTATTTTTGTTACTCCATGTCTGTTTCCCTATAGTCTCCAGCAGAGGGGGGAAATGCCTTTAAAAAGGAAAAAAGAATTAGGAGGGAAGCTGAATCACAATACAAAACTATGTACAATTCTAGATAACAAAAGCCACCGTAAGATGGTTCTTACGTGTAAAGACTTGGGAGTTGATACTTCCATCCTCACATGAAAAAAACTGGACACACTGAAAATCAACAACTTGTCTTAGATTCATAGGAGAACTGAGGTCACAGGATAAACCACCACCCTGAAATCTGGAGAGACAGGGCAACACGGAGAATCACAACTTACCCGGAGCAGAAGCCGCCCCTGAAGCCAGCAACTGGCAGGAATGCAAATGATTTGATGAATTGCTGGAGGCTGAGTGTGGACCGGCTTGACAGTTAAAAACTGCTGAGGTTCCAGTCTTAGGGAGACTCCACAGTTTCCTGGGGTTTAACTCCAGGAGCCCCACCAGGTTCCCTCTGGGAAAGGAGGGAAATAATCCGTGTGCTTCAGGGAAGGGGAGGAGAAAAGTAACCATTTTAACATACACTCAGGAGAATGTAACCATTTTGAAAGCCCAGAGCGTTCTGTTCTCCTTATCAAAGGCCCTCCATCAAGGGAAACTGCTTTACCAAAGTCTATCTGCCCTGGGGGAAGGGCAATGAGACAGCTCCAGCCCCCTCCAGTCTTCTAGTCTCACGTAATGGGAGAAGAAGAAAAGCCAAGAAATGCTTCTGAAGGTCAAGCTCAGGATCTCAGGTCCACTGAGGTTTAATCCTAAGATGATAGAATATTTCCTCTCCCCCAGTACCTTACTGTATTAGTTTCCTAGGGCTGCCATAACAAAGTACCATAAACTGAGTGGCTTACACAATAGAAATTTACTTTCTCACAGTTCTGGAGGCTAGAAGTCCAAAATCAAGGTGTTGGCAGGGCCATGCTCTCTCTGAACGCTCTAGGGAAGCATCCTTCCTTGCCTCTCCCTAGTTTCTGGTGGTTGCCAGCAATCCTTGGTATTCCTTGGCTTGTGTCTGCATCTCTCCAATTTCTGCCTCTGTCATCACATGGCTTCTTTCTGTGTGTCTGTGTGTATCCCTATGTGTCCTCTCCTCTTATAAAAACATTGGTCTTTGGATTTAGGGTCCACCTTAATCCAGTACAACCTTCTTAATGTAACTAATTACATCTGCAAAGACCCTATTTCCAAATAAGGTCACATTTTGAGGTTCCAAGTGAACATGAATTTGGGGGGAACATTATTAAGCCCACTACATTATCACCATATCAACAATTCCAGGATAATAAAAGTAAATCACAACTGAGAGAGCTGCAAGACACAGACTTTATTAAAGATAGAGTTCTTAGGGAACCTAAAATCAACAGAGAGAAAAAAATAAATAAAATTAGGATACTGAAGTCTCTGGCACCTATGGCTACAGCAAACATTAAACACAGCCTAGATCCTACTCAGATTAACGTAAAACCTCACACTAAAAGCCTGATTAGCTCAGATTCTATTATCACACACACCATAACCAAACTTCAACAAAAACTTACATGTTAAAAAGCAACAAAACACTCTGTCTGAAGAGACAAAGCAAGCATCAGAACCAGGCTCAGAAATGACACAGATTTTGGAATATCTGATAGGGAATTTAAAATAACTGTGAATAATATGTTAAGAGCTCTGATAGAAAGAGCAGATACATGTAAAACAGATGGCTAATGAAGGCAAAGAGATGAAAACCTTAAGAAAGAATCAAAAGGAAATACAAGCAATCGAAATTGAAATGCAAACAGAAAAGAGAATGAAGAAAATGAGACAATATCCAAGAACACAAGGACAATTGCAAAAGGTATAACACACGCAGAATGGAAATATCAGAAAGAGAAGAAAGAGAGCAGCAGAATAATGACTGAATTTTCCAGAATCAATGATAGACACCAAACTACAGATCCAGGAAAATCAGAGAACAAGCAGAATAAATATGAAATTGCCGGAAGGAAAAAACCCACCAACCTAGAATTCTGTATGCAGTGAAATTAGCCTTCAAAAGTGAAGGAGAAATAAAGACTTCCTCAGGCAGACAAAAACTGAAGGAATTCGTTGCCAGTAGACTGCTTTGCAAGAAATGTTAAAAGAAGTTCTTCAGAGAGAAGGAAAATGATATAGCTCAGAAACTACAGACTCAGACTTAAAGAACAGAAGAATGTTAGAGAAGGAATAAATGAAAGTAAAATAAAATTTTTATTTTTCTGAATCTAATAGATCTAATAGATAATTGTTCAAAGTAACAATAACAGCAATGTACTGGCAGGTTATAGCTTCTGGATAAGTAAAATGATTAACAGAAACGTTATAAGAGACAGGAGGGAAGAATTGGGAAACCTCCATTATAAGCAACTGTACTACCATGGAAGTTTTATAGTGCTAATTGAAAGTGGACTTAGGTTAGTTGTAAATATCTATTGCAAACTGTAAGGCAACCACTAAAAGAAGTATAATTGCTGTGCTAAGAGAGGAGAGAAAATGGAATCATTTAAAATGCTCAAATAAAGCCAGAGAAGGTAGAAAGAGAGTGTTAGATTTTAAAAGGAAATAAAGAACAAGTGCGATGATTAGAAAACAATTGCAGGGGACTTCCCTGGTGGCACAGTGGTTAAGAATCCACCTGCCAAAGCAGGGGACATGGGTTCAAACCCTGGTGCAGGACAATCCCACATGCCGCAGAGCAACTAAGCCCGTGTGTGCCACAGCTACTGAAGCCCATACACCTAGACCCCATGCTCCACAACAAGAGAAGCCACCACTCTGAGAAGCACATGCACCGCAACAAGGAGTAGCCCCCACTTTCCGCAACTACAGAAAAGCCCACACACAACAACGAAGACCCAAGGCATCCATAAATAAAATAAATAAATTTTTTTAAAACCTTGAAAAAAACCCAATTGCAAACATGGCAGATATTAATCCAACTATATCAATAATTATTTTAATGTGAATGGTCTAAATAGACCAATTAAAAGACAGAGACTGTCATAGTAGATACAAAAACAAGACCCAACTGTATGTTATCTACAAGAAAATTACTTTCAATATAAAGATACAAACAGATTAAAACTAAAGGGATGGAAGCCTTAAAAAGAATGGAAATTCTGCATATGTTACAACTTGCATGAATCTTAAGGACATGCTAAGTGAAATAAGCCAGTCACACAAAAAGATAATACATATGTGAGATGTTGTCTGGAACGTAGTCAGATTCATAGAGACAGAGAGTAGAATGGTGGCTGTCAGGGAGTGGGACAAGGAGTTATTGCTTAATGGATATGGTTTCTGTTTTTCAAGATGAAAAGAATTCTGGAGATGGATGGTGGTGATGGTTGCACAAGAATATGAATGTCCCTAATACAATGGAAATGTACATTTTAAAATGGTTAGCGTGGTAAATTTTATGTTATTTGTATTTTACAACAATAAAAAAGTTTTATTAAAATTAAAGAATGGAGAAAAGGAAAGTAACAGAGTGTACCATGCAAACTAATCAAAAGAAAGCTGGGAGATAGCCTCATTCACCAGAGGGCAGACAGCAGAAGCAAGAAGAACTACAATCCTGCAACCTGTGGAATGAAAACCACATTCACAGAAAGATAAACAAGGTGAAAACGCAGAGGACTATGTACCAGAGGAAGGAACAGGATACAACTCCAGAAAAACAATTAAATGAAGTGGAGATAGGCAACCTTCCAGAAAAAGAACTCAGAATAATGATAGTGAAGATGATCCAGGACCTCAGAAAAACAATGAAGGCAAAGATCGAGAAGATGCAAGAAATGTTTAACAAAGACCTAGAAGAATTAAAGAACAAACACCTAGAAGAATTAAAGAACAAACAGAAATGAACAATACAATAACTGAAATGAAAAATATACTAGAAGGAATCAATAGCAGAATAACTGAGACAGAAGAACAGAGAAGTGACCTGGAAGACAGAATGGTGGAATTCACTGCCATGGAACAGAATAAAGAAAAAAGAATGAAAAGAAATGAAGACAGCCTAAGAGACCTCTGGGACAACATTAAACGCAACAACATTCATATTAAAGGGGTCCCAGAGGGAGAAAAGAGAGCAAAAGGACCTGAGAAAACATTTGAAGAGATTATAGTCGAAAACTTCCCTAACGTGGGAAAGGAAATAGCCACCCAAGTCCAGGAAGCACAGAGTCCCAGGCAGGATAAACCTGAGGAGAAACATGCCAAGACAGATAGTGATCAAATTGACAAGAATTAAAGACAAAGAAAAATTATTAAAAGCAACAAGGGAGAAGCAACAAATAACATCCACCTGCCAATGCAGGGGATGCGGGTTCGAGCCCTTGTCTGGGAAGATCCCACATGCTGCAGGATGGACCAATTCATTCAAAGGCACAATCTACCAAAACTGCCACAAGGAAAAATGGATAATCTACATAGGTCTATTCAAGGAAATTGAGTCAATAATTAATAAGGGTTCAAAAAAAAGAAAGCAGCAGGCCCAGATGATTTCACTGGTGACTTTTACCAAATATTTGAGGGGAAAAAAAGTGATACCAATTGCAGGAGTAAAATCCTGTGACAATTAATGATCATTGTGAAAGGCATTTTTTTAATGTACCAAAACAGTTATTAAGAGTTTCTCGATAGATAAATCAGGAAGTAAATTGATGGTTAAGAGAGAATGTGTTAGCCAGATAACCTTAAGAAAAGCAATGGATCCTTTATAATATAACACATAATGTAAAGGTTTAGGGCTTCCTTGGTGGCGCAGTGGTTAAGAATCCGCCTGCCAATGCAGGGGACCAGGAAGATCCCACATGCCACGGAGCAACTGAGTCCGTGTGCCACAACTACTGAAGCCTTCGTGCCTAGAGCCCGTGCTCCACAACAAGCGAAGCCACCGCAATGAGAAGTCTGCTCACTGCAACGAAGAGTAGCCCCCACTCGCCACAACTAGAGAAAGCAGCACACAGCAATGAAGAACCAACACAGCCATAAATAAATAAATAATTTTTAAAAAAAGATTTAAATGAGAATATTAAGCAAAATAATAGAGATTAGATTTTATCACAATTCTAATCTTTGTAAAATCGTTTAGTGTACTTGCATTTGTAACATTAAACAAAGTAACCTTTAAGATGGCATTCTAAATTTTAGTTATACAATTCAATTATACATTTAGACTATGAGTCATTCAAGTAAAAGCCCAATTTGGGAATTCTTTATATCTCAAAATGTTATGAGGAAAAAATGTTGCAAAATCATATAAAGCAAAATCCATGACATATAAAATAAGGGATTAATATCCAGAATACGTAAAGGACTCCTAAAACTCAAAAAATAAACAACCTGATTTTAAAATGGGTAAAAGACAGCTACCATCTATACCTTGGCCTTAACTTTGAAATTTTGAGATTATATGCAAACATGTGTAAAGACTCATGAATATGGATGATGCTGGAATTTCATAAATTCTAAAATAAAATCTGAAACCAGAAAAAAGAATGGATAAAAGCCTTGAATAGACATTTCTCCAAAGAAGACATACAAATGGGCAAAAAGCACATGAAAAGATGCTCAACAGCCCTCATCATTAGGAAAATGCAATCAATTTCATTTGCACTGAGATACCGTTTCACACCCATTAGGATGACTATTATTTAAAAACAAAAACAAACAGAAAATAACAAGTGTTGGTGAGGATGTGGAGAGATTGGAACAGCTGCGCACTGCTGGTAAAATGGTGCAGCCACTATTGGAAACAGTATAGTAGTTCCTCAAAGAATTAAACATAGAACTACCGTATGATCCAGCAATTCCACTTCTGGAATAGAAAAGAACTGAAAGCAGAGACACAACAGACATTTGAACACCCATGTTTGTAGCAGCATTATTCACAAGAGCCAAAAGATGGAAGCAACTTGAACATCCATCTACATACGAATGAATGGATAAACAAAACGTAGTGTATATACAGACAATGAAATATTTATTATTCAGCCTTTAAAAGGAAGGAAACTCCGACGCACACTATAACATGGATGAATCTTGAAAATATTATGTTGGGAATTCCCTGGTGGTCCAGTGGTTAGGACTCAGAGCTTCCACTGCAGGGGGCACGGGTTTGATCCCTGGTTGGGGAACTAAGATCCCACAAGACAAGCAGCACAGCCAAAGCAATAGAAAAAAGAAAACAAAAATATGCTGTGAAACAAGCCAGTCACAAAAAGACAAATACTGGGTGATTACAGTTATATGTGGTACCTAGTTTAGTCAATTCCTAAAGACAGAAAGTAGAATGGGGGTTTCCCAGGGCTGGCAGGAAAGGAGGAATGGGGAGTAATGTTTAATGAGTACAGAGTTTCAGTTTGCAAGATTAAAAAATTTCTGGAGGTGGATGGTAGTGATGGTTACACAACAATGAGAATGCCATTGAATTTGATGCCATTGAATTGTACACTTAAAATGCTTAAAATAGTAAACTTTATGTTATATGTATTTTACCACAATTTTTAAAATTTACTAGTAGTAATAATCCATGATAAATAGAGTGCCAGTATAATTTACTGGTAACCTGGGACATTTTGGGCTGAAAGAGTAGATGCTTTTAATAACTACATCTGGACCCCAGGGGTAAAACGTGACTTTCCTGGGTAACCAAGCTGCCCTCAAAATATCCTGCTCCTACCTTAGTTGAAAGTGACAGTCTTTTTAAGTGTGACAAATATTCAGTAGGGTAACTATGGAAGAAATCTCACAGTTAACAATGCCAAGAAATAATTATGCCTGTTCTATAACCTCAAACTTCTTAAATCTGGCCACTAAACTTTTAAAATAAAATTGCCACAATCACTTTTGGATACATTTCTGATTTATGGTTTTGTCCCAGAAGTCTGTTCTACTCCAGGACACTCACCCTTGGTTCCAGACTCAGCTGTCAGTACATGTATGTGGGACACACCTGAACCTTCCTGCCTCTGTCCCGCCCTTCTTCCCCCTGTCCTCTTCCATCCCAATCCCATCCATCCTTTAAAGTAGGCCCCCCGGGACTTCCCTGGTGACACAGTGGTTGGGAATCCGCCTGCCAATGCAGGGGGCACGGGTTCGAGCCCTGGTCTGGGAAGATCCCACATGCCACAGAGCAACTAAGCCCATGGGCCACACCTGCTGAGCCTGTGTTCTAGATCTCGGGAGCCACAACTGCGGACCCCACGTGCCACAACTCCTGAAGCCCACGCGCCTAGGGCTCGTGCTCCACAACAAGAGAAGCCACTGCAATAAGAAGCCTGCGCATCGCAACCAAGGGTAACCCCCACTCTCCGCAACTAGAGAAAGCCCATGCGCAGCAATGAAGACCGAAGGCAGCCAAAAATAAGTAACTTAAAAAAAATAAAAAACAAAATAAAGTCGGCCCCCCACAAATGTCCCCTCATCTGTCCAGCCTTTCCTGACCCACCAGGTAGGATTTCTCCACTTCCAAACTTCAGTGGTACTTTAGTTGGCGTGAGGATAACAAGCTAAGATCTAGATTATCAAATGAAAGTTATTGACATCTGCTTGGCTACCAACCCTGAGAAATAGTCATAATTAAAATAGAAAAACTACTTTGGACCTCCCCCATGTATACTCCTTAGGCAGTGCCTTGTTGTTTTCGGGAGTTTGTGGGGGACCTAAGGCCAAGTCATGGAGCAAGAAACTGATTGATTCGTGGCCACGGTGGGAACTGACATTCCTCTGAGTGGTTTTGTGTGTGTGTGTATGTGTGTGCGTGTGTGTGTAAAGGAAGTGGTAATTCTAACACTCCCACGTCTCAGGCTCTGACTCACAGGGGTCCTCCAGCCCCAGAGCCTGGCCTCCATGTCGCTAAGGCTCTGGGCAACACAGTAAGGTGCCTGGCTGAAAAATTCCCCTGGGGGAGCTGATCACGAGAAGGTTACACTCCCCATTCATGTAGTTTTATCAAGATGCCTGGATACTGCAGGCCTGGGCCAGGTCACCTTGATCACGCACATCATTGTAGATTTTAAAAGAGTCCTAAAGGTCACCTATCTCGGTAAGTATTTCACAGCCTTCCCCTAAGTTAATAATATCACCTCTGTTTTTCTGTACTCCCATAGCACATTTTGAGTGTGGCTATATGCTGTAAAAAGTTGGTTTCTTTGTTGTTGCTTTTTTTCTTGCAAACATTAAGCTAACATCATGCTTAATCTATACCAGGATTCTCCTCCTATGGCTGTGAATCCCTGAGGTCATCAACTTAATGTAAGGAAAACAAAGACTAATCTTACTTACAGGAAAATGGAAGCTTTAAGTAGCCTTACAAAACCAAAGGGCAACATTAGCGCATATAATGTGACATCTCAAGATTGCCTCAAAAAGTGTATACTTTGACCACTTCACACCCACTAGGATGGCTAGAATCAAAAACACAGAAAATAACAAGGGTTACGACTTCCCTGGTGGCACAGTGGTTAAGACTCCACGCTCCCAATGCCGGGGGCCCGGGTTCGATCCCTGGTTGGGGAGCTGGATCCCACATGCTTGCCGCAACTAAGAAGTCCACATGCTGCAGTGAAGATCCCGCATGCCTCAACTAAGACCTGGCTCAACCAAAATAACAAGGGTTGATGAGGATGTGGAGAAATTGGAAGCCTCACATTGCTTTGACCCTCATTGCTGCTGAGAAGGTAGAATGGTGTAGCTGCATATGGCCCCGCAAATCCACTCCTTGGAATATACCCAAAAGAATAGAAAATAGAGGACTTCCCTGCTGGTGCAGTGGTTAAGAATCCACCTGCCAATGCAGGGAACAGCCCTGGTCTGGGAAGATCCCACAGGCCGCGGAGCAACTAAGCCCGTGCGCCACAACTACTGAGCCTGCGCTCTAGAGCCCTCAAGCCACAACTACTGAGCCCATGTGCCACAACTACTGAAGCCCACACGCCTAGAGCCAGTGCTCCGCAACAAGAGAAACCACCACAATGAGAAACCCGCACACCTCAACCAAGAGTAACCCCCGCTCTCCGCAACCAGAGAAAGCCCGCGCGCAGCAACGAAGACCCAACGCAGCCAAAAATAAATAAATAAATTTATTTTTAAAAAAAGAATAGAAAATAGGCGTTCAAACAAAGACTTGTATAGGAACGTTCATAGCAACACCATTCACAGTGGCCAGAAGGTGGAAGCAGCCTACCGTCTATCAGCTGAGAGATAGCTAGCAGGCTGTAGTATATCTGGACAATTAACTTGTCAACTGAAAAAAAGAAAAAAAAAATACACAGCCTGAAAATTGAGAATTATGTTTTACTTGGTGGACGGAACTAAGGACTTAAGCCCAGACACAGCATCTCAGATAGCTCTGGGGAGCTGCTCTGAAGAGATAGGGGAGGAGCCAGGGTATATAGGAGTTTTTGCAGCAAAGACCAGGTAGTCAGAACTTCAAACCTTAATTAAAGAAAACCAGATATCTCAGGTTAAGGAATTTAGCACTTTTTTTTTTTTTTATGCACTTTTCTATGTATGGGAAGATGCAAGAGTCTGGGCTCACTGAAATCATTCCTTTGCTGTGCACCCTAGCCATCCAGGGCCAGTATCCGGTGCTTTCCCATCCTTAGCCCCCTCAGGGTGCACCGTTGCAGGTGGCTGCAGGGGCTGAGGGCTTGGCAGTGGGCAGCCCGTTGGTCTCCATCCTGAGTTCCCTTAGCGCTCACCGTAGGGGGTGTGGGCAGAGCTGGGGAGGCCTTTAGTGGCTTGGTGGCGGCAACGTCCCTTGTTTACTGATATGGCCGGCAATGTTTTTCATTCACACCCTAGTCATAAAAAGGAATGAAATACTGACACATCTGCGACGCAGATGAACCTTGAAAACATGCTACATGAAAGAAGCCAGACACAAAGGGCACCTATTTTATGATTCCATTTATGTGAAATGTCAAGAATGGCAAGTCCATAGAGATGGAAAGCAAATTAGTGACCCCGTATGCATGGGGGGAGGGGCAACAGGGAGGGACTTCTTAACGGGTATGCGGTTTCCTCTGGGGGTGATGGAAATATGGTTACAATATACTGTGGATGTTCTAAAAGCCACTAAATGTACACTTTGAAACGGTTAAAGTGTTGAATTTTATGTTACGTGACTTTTACCTCAATTGTTTTGTGTGTGCACTTTGACTAAGGCAAGTGTTTGTCACAGAAGCTGCTTCTCTCCTTGCAACTCTTCATTATCCCCCAGTGTCAGAGACCCTCCTTCCAAAGCCACCCACCTCCCAAGAGACGCCTGAGGACTGGAGGCCGGACAGGAGAAGTCAGCCTGCAGTGTGACCTTTGCCCTAATTTGCGCCTTCGGTCCTACTGCCTTCTCATCACTCTCAGAATCCGGAGGCTGTGCCAGCCCCGGAAGGATGCAAGTATTCCCACGCCCCGCATCAAGGGTATCACATTTGATCCTCCCAAATATCCAGCATCAATAGTTTAGACAAAAACCAACACCGAATGGATTCCACCCTAAGGCAGAATGTTCCAAAACGGGAAGAAATGAAAGTGAGCACCAGAGGTCTGTTGGCATGGGTAACAAAGTGCAGGATAATATGAAAAAGACCATATATATTATACTGTCTTTTGTGTAACGAAAAATAGAACATGGGAACATGGGTGCGTTATTTTCCTGAAAAGAAATACAGAAAGTATTAACAGAAACTAATGAAAAGGGTTAACTATGGAGGTGGGAGGGGACAATGTAGAAGGACTGGGGATGGCAGTGAGACTTGTATATCTTTTTATATCATTTTAACTTTGAACTATATAAATGTTTTATGTATGTGAAAAATTAAATTTAATTTAAAAAGACGGGATAAAGCAAATCCTACAGTGAAGTGCAAACAGAAACAAAACAAACTGATTATATATCAAACGGATAACATGACCACACAGAAGGAATTGATTCAAGTACTCTAATTGTTCTAAGAACAAAAACATTTTTATACAGTTGACCCTTGAGCAACACGGATTTGAACTGCGTGGCCCCACTTGTATGTGGATTTTTTTCACTAAATAGGTCCTGCAGGACTACACGACTTTCAGCTGGTTGAATCTACAGATGCAGAAACAGGGATACAGAGACTAGCAATAAGTTATACACGATTTTGGACAGAGAGTGGGTGCCCCAGCCTCCATGTTGTTCAAGGATCAACTGTACTTTACTTAGTAGGTGTACTGTTAGTTGTAGTACTGGTCTTGTGTTCTGAAACTTCTATGTATTATATAGTATTAAGCAAATACATATTTTATTGTAAGAGAAAAAAGATACTAGTAATAAGTACAGTACAGTAAAAGAAGTTAAAGAGGGCTTCCCTGGTGGCGCAGTGGTTGGGAGTCCGCCTGCCGATGCAGGGGACACGGGTTCGTGCCCCGGTCCAGGAAGATCCCACATGCCGCGGAGCGGCTGGACCCGTGAGCCATGGCCGCTGGGCCTGCGCGTCCGGAGCCTGTGCTCCGCAACGGGAGAGACCACAGCAGTGAGAGGCCCGCGTACCGAAAAGAAATAGAAAAAAAAATTAAGAAGTTAAAGAAAAAACATATGAGATTAAATTTCAGGTGGAACTATCAGTAGCTTGAACTCGTGTTATTTTTTTTTTTTAATATTTCCTGGTTTGTTCACTGACGGGCCCAGAAGCAACAACACTCCTACAGCAATGAGCACATACAACACTAAGTTCTTGTTTCCTACGTATCATTCACCACTAAGGGAACCAGGAACAAGGACTGCTTGAAGAAATGGTTAATTCTAGGTCTGGGGCTGAAAATGTACAACACGAGCCTGGAATATCTTGTCGTGCCAGAAAGTAGAAAAGTACACAAGATAAATGTGATTGTGGCAAAGAGATTCAGGCTGTGACCTAGAGGCTCCCACCTCTCAGTGTGGGACATTAAGAACATCAAAATGAATAACAGTAGTATTAGGTTATAACACAGTTTTAAAATCCGTGAAGCCACAGTGATTTTCAGAAGAAAGGAAGGGGGTGGGGGGATTCTTACAGAAAAATGCCAGCTAGTAAATGTGGAATTAATAAAAGAATGAAAACCCACCACTTCTGTGACCCCCGTTGCAGTACTTGATTTGTGCAAGTCTCATGGATGATTGCTCAAACTACGTGGATATTCAGTTGATCCTCTAACCATGTGACGATCCCTCAAATTACTTACTAATTACAAAGTGGAGAGAGTCTTGGTGATCGAAGTCAGCATCACCGAGGGTGCACAACCTGACAATATTTGCTCACCAAGGTGATGCAATGAGAAGTACACGATATCACCTAGGTAGTAGTCCTGCCAAAAATATTACACCCGAATCTAAGCATGAGTAAACAACCGGATTAATCTACCATGTGGCACATCCTGCAAGACTACTGGCTGAGACGCTTCAAAAAGACCTATGTCACAAAAACAAACAAACAGCAGTAAAACAGCAGAAAGGTGAGAGACTGTTTGAGATTAAGAGAGACTAAAGGGACATAACCAAATATCATACGGGAACCTCTATTGGATCCTGGATAGGAAAAAAAAATCCAGCTATAGAAGACATTTGGTGGCCAAGTCTATTGAACGCAGATGCTGTCATGGTTATGATAATGGTATTGAGGTTTTGTTGGAGAACATCCGGATTAAGAGATGCTGAGATATTTAGAAGTGAAGTGTCAAGATGTCAGCAACTTACTAGCAAATTGTTCAGCAAAATAAAAGTATGTAAAATATACAGAGAGAGGGAGGAAGAGAAAGCAAATATAGCAGAATGTTAACCATTGGAGAATCTAGGGGACGGTATAAGTATGCTCGGTGTACTCAGCTTTTCTGTTGGCAATTTCAAAATAAAAGGTTGGGGTCGGGGCGGGGGAGGGAGAAAGTCGGGTGGACAGAGAAGGCTGTGATAGTTTGCCGCCAGGCCCAAGAGGTCTGCCACCCACACAGGAAGTTTAGAAAGGCTTCCTAGGGACTTCCCTGGCGGTCCAGCAGTTAAGACTCCGCACTTCCACTGCAGGGGGAACGGGTTTGATCCCTGGTGGGGGGCACTAAGATCCCACATGTCGCATGGCCAAAAAAATTAAAAATAAGAAAGTCTTCTTAAATTACACTAGACTAACTGTCCTCTTACGTCTTCCGAAAAGAGGGAAGGGTCTACATTCCACGTGCCTTGAACATCCTCACCCCCATTCAGCACCTGGTAAAACCTCCGCCAGTTACAGACATTCTGAACCCAGCATCCACTGGAAGAGTTTGATGAATGGAAAACACACCTGGCAAGTACCATACAGGTACAGAGTAGAGTCTCCCCAGGCCCTACGCCCTGGGATGGCGATCCCCACCCCCCAAGTTCCAGGCCTGTGAAGCCCCTGGCTGGTCCCAGCCTTGAGCTTGGGTGGGAGGGGGTCCACCTACCACACCAGGGTTTCTCCCCTTTCTTTTCATCTAGGACTCCAGGGGCTTTTCCTAAGTGGACCTCGGGTTCTGCCGGAGTGGGAGCCCTGGACTGTCCTTCACCCACTTGGCTCAAAATTGTATTTGTTGGGCTTCCCTGGTGGCGCAGTGGTTGAGAGTCTGCCTGACGATGCAGGGGACACGGGTTCGTGCCCCGGTCCGGGAAGATCCCACATGCCATGGAGCGGCTGGGCCCGTGAGCCATGGCCGCTGAGCCTGCGCGTCCGGAGCCTGTGCTCTGCAACGGGAGAGGCCACAACAGTGAGAGGCCCTCGTACCGCAAAAAAAAAAAAAAAAATTGTATTTGCTCATTCGTTTGTTCAATTATTCAATTAGTTGACAAGTATTTCTTGAGCACCAGGCATTGTTTGGAGCACGAGGGACACCCTGACGGACAAGCAGCTGTGGTCCCTGCCCTCATGGAGCTCACAGGCAAACTGCAACCACCACAAGCGCCACGAACGGGAGGAACACGGCGCCAACGGAGTGTTCTCAGAAGGGGAACTGCGTAGGTGGCATTCGAGTGACAGGCAGGATGTATATCGGCAGGCTCTGGGGATGGGCCGGATTTGGGGGACGATGAGCACGAGGGTGTGAAGGAATACCCCCAGGGTTGGCTTGAGTAACCAGATAGACGCTGGTGGCCCTCACAGGACATCCTGGAGAGGCCTCAGTGGAGGGGGGTGCACGACAGTCAGGCACGCGGAGCAGAGGCCCGTGCTGGGGCTCTGTGAAGACTCACGGCGGCCACGTGTGGCCAGAGCCTGCCCTGCTCCTCCAGAAACCTTGGCCACGCCCAGAAGAACACTCAAGGACAAGTCTTCAGTCCTGGGCAGGCTCCTCTTATTCTGCTCTCCTTTGTCCTCAGAAGCAGATCTGGGCAGCATCCCATATTCCAGGTGACAAGCTCCTCTGGCTGGCTGGCTGGCCCGTAGGGTGCCTTTTCTTTCTCCCCTGGAAGCCAGGATGGGGACAGAGGAACAGCTCAGGGACATACATGCAAACACAAATTCTCTCTCTCTCTCTCTCTCTCTCTCTCACACACACACACACACATACACACTCATATACACGATTCTGCCTCTCAGGATTGGCCACCCCAGAGATGTATGATTTGCTTTGCAAAGGTTGGAGATGATTTTATTTTCCTAGGATCACACTGGAGAACGGAACCCTCCTCTGCTACTCTCTTTCCCCCAACACATAACACACGGTTCCCCCAAAACAAGAAACTCCTGGCGCAAGTTCACTCTACGTGGAATGAGACGAGGGGACTGAGTCTCACTTGCAGGTGGACATGGAACAAAATGGGGCAAAACAGGGCAAAACAAGCACATGTGGAAGAAGAGTCCTAGGAATACAAACCCTCTGGAATTAGCAGAAACGGTGGGCTGGAGTCTGTCTTCGTCTCCTGGGGCTCCTGCAACAAGTTGCCACAGAATTGATTGCTCAAAACAACAGAAATGTATGCTTTCACCAGAAAGCCAGAAGTCCAAACTCAAGGTGACAGCAGGACCATGCTGCCTCCGGAAGCTCGAAGGGAAGTTCTGTTCCTGCATCTTCCAGCTTCTGGTGGCTCCAGGCGCTCCCTGGCCTATGGCTGCGTCACTCCAATCTCTGCCTCTGTATGCACACAGCTTTCTCTTCTGTGTGTCTCTCCTCTGTGTGTCTCTGATAAGGACACTTGTCATTGGATTTAGGGTCCATCCAGATAAGGATCCCACAGATCTCTTCATCTCAAGATCCTCAACGATGTCTGCAAAGACCCTTTTTCCAAATAAGGTCATATGTAGGAGTCCCCAGAATTGTAAAGTAGACATATCTTTGGGGGCCACCATTCAATCCACTACAGTATGAGACTTCCACAGAACATGAGAGAGGAGAGGCAGCGGTTCATCTCGCTTTCTTTCTGACTTGGCGCTGGTGCCTTGTGGTGAGGGCCACTCATACTACAACTGCGCCGACAAAACCATCACTCCTTCAGGCTCTCACCACTTCTCAAAAAGAAAACAGAAGGCATTCTGGGAAATGCTGGTGGGCCCCAAAACCGTTCCCAGCCATGCAAATTATACCCTCTCTTCAGGGTCTATTTCCAAGCCCCCTGCTTTGAGGTCCCTTTGTCGGCCACCCTAGGCCCCAGCTGTGTCGCCCTCCATCGAACTCTATGACCTTGGGCATTGATCTTGTTTGAACCCCTCGACAAGTGTTTGCTGGCTGCCTGCTCTGTGCTGGACCCCAGGCTTACGAGAAAACTCATCTGACAATTAATCCTGCTGATGGCTTTGCATGCGAAATTTGGACTTGTTCTGGGAAGTCCCAGATTCCTGGGGGGTGAGTGGGAGGTTCAAAAGTCAGTACAAAAAGCTTAAATCCCTGTAACCAAAATCACCCTCAGAGATCCCTTTTAAACCACCAAGAACCAGACCTTGAAGCTCAAAAGCAAAAATCAACTTGTTCCTTGCAATGTAGGTAGGATCTCCCTTGCCCTGGGGCAGATCTAGTTTGAAAATAGGGGTGGGAAGAGGAAAAGGCATTAATGAGACTTTTCTTTTTTATTTCTTCATCTCGATTTTTTAGTTAGATTTCCTAAGTGATCGGCATGTGTGTGGCAACTCACTGGATGGTATGCTCACGGAGGAGCTCCCTGACGGCAGCTCTCCTCTTGAGTGAGCCAGAGAGCAGCCTGTGCAAGGCTGGACAGGGCAGGGGCTGGATAAAGGTGCTGAGGGAGAGGAGGGAGGGAGGGGAGCGGTGCCCACACCCGTGGGTCTCACTTCTCCAAGCGACTCTAAGGTATTTTTCTGGAGATTGATCCCATCAAGAGGAATTCTGGGGCAAGCTGTCCATCAAGGGCTTTCTCACCTCATAACCCGGGTCCAGTGCCTTCCCTCTGGGCTAAATATCTACCTGAAGCCACGACAGGCACAGGCCCACACCGTCCAGTTCTGGACTTTCAGCTGCAGCCACGTGCAGAGTCACTGTGCCCAATGCCTGAGAGCTCAACGTACAGCAGATGCTCGTTAAATGTGGAAAGTCTCAGAGAACTCTCAGGTCTGCCAACCTCAGCCAGGGTGTGGGGCTCTCTATATTAGCCAGGGTTCTCCAGAGAAACAGAATCAATAGGATGTGTGTGTATAGAGACAGAGATTTATTTTAGAGAATTAGCTCACATGATAGTAGACACTGGCAAGTCCAAAGTCTTCAGAGTAAAGCCAACAGGCTAGAGACCCAAGGAAGAGGTGACACTGCAGTACAAGTCCGAAAGCAGTCTGCTGACAAATTCCCCCTTTCTCAAGGGAGCTCAGTCTTTTTCTCAAGGCCTTCAACTGATTGAATGAGGCCCACCCACATTAGGGAGAGCAATCTGCTTTACTCAAAGACTTGCTGATGTAAATGTTAAGCCCATTCCAAAAACACCTTCATAGAAACATCTGGAATAATATTTGACCAAGTTTCTGGGCAAGGTGGCCCAGGCAAGCTGACACATACAATTAACCATCACATTCCCCTACCGGAGCCACACTGAGGCCCTCTGAGTCTCTCTCTCTCATTCTCTATGCCTACTCCCTTCCCTGCTGGGCTGACCCTGAGCTCTCCCCTGCCCTGTTCTACCCAAAGAGGTCCCAGGGATTTGAATTCCTCCTTCTTGGACCTTTCTCTTTCCAGCCAGGTGGATCCCATCACTCTGGTGGCTCCCAGAATTATATTTACGCCAAGCACCTCCTGGAGGGAATGGAGCATGATTGGCTGCACCCAGTGAATGGGAGGAGTGCCTCTCCCTGTGCCTCCCTGCCCCTGCATCACTGCCAGCCTGGACCAGGCAGAAAACAGCCTTAGATAGAAGCCCAGAATCTTGCTTTATTTTCTTCTAGAGCTTAATACCAAATGAAATTATAGTATTGTTCTACCTACTTATTGTTGTCTCTCTCCTACCAAAATATAAGCCCCCAGAGGACACGGACTTCATCCCCAGAGCCTAGCCCATTGCCTGGCACAGCCAGGGCCTTGGAGGATTTGTTGACTGGCTAAAAAACATTTACTGAACTTCTCCTTTGCTCAGCACGTGCCGGGCCAAGCAAGGTGTGGACACAAGCTCAGCTACATCAGGAATTCACAATTTCTGAGCATCTCCACACACATGCCCAAGACCCTTCATTTCTCTCTCCCTGGGAGCTAGACTCTCCCTTCCCTGAGGACAGAAGCTGTGTCCCTTGGTCTCCTGGAGTCCGCCCATGATTGAGTGTCCCAGGGCAGTGACTGAGACCCTTTCAGCCCCTGGAGGAATATGAACTGAATCAATGGGGAGATGTCTGGGGACTAGCTGGAGGAAAGGGACCTGGGCACACAGGAGGGCACAGGTGGCTGCTACCTCGATTCAGCTCCAAGGACTCATCCACAGTCACAGTCGTTCCAGGGCTTTGCAGAGGAAAAGGGCGCGGGGGTGTGCTTTGGAAATAGAGTTCCAAATTTGTATTCAGCTCTTCCTGCACCCCTGACCCTGGAGACACCCCAAGGCCCCCGGATCCCAAGGAGGTACTGTTGATCTTTCCCTCTCCCTGACGCAGCAATCCCTGGCGATCACGACCCTTAGTCCCGCAGCGCCACCTGCTGGTCAGCATCGCTCAGCCCGCGTCGTGAATCCACGTCCCGGCCAGGGCCCACGTTAAGCCCAGGTTTATTTTCTACTTTAGCCTACTTGGCCCGGGGAGAATCCAGGAATCCACCGTACACACCTCTTTCTTACACAAAGCAGAACTCCAGTAGGTTCCCCTTTTTATTTCAAAAGTAATGTGCATTTATCATAAAAAAAAAAAACACAGGTAAACAAAAAGAAAAATCACCTATATGGCATTGCCAGATAAAATATAGGACATCCCATTAATTTCGGATTTCAGATAAACAACGAATAATTGAGTGGGACATGCTTGTTCTAAAAAATTATTTGCCATTTATCTGAAATTCACATTTGGTTGGATGTCCTTTATTTTTTATTTGCTAAACCTGGTAACTCTATACCATAACCTACTTAACACTCTGGTTAACAGGTTGAGGTGTATTTATACAGCTTTTTTTTTTTACTCCCTATATATACATTTTTTACTCATAAAGGGGGGAGAGGCTCATAAGATAGACTGTTTGCAACGTAATTTCTCCATTTAACAACATCCCATGAACGTCTTTGCATGGCCTTGAATGTTCTCTTATAGCCTAGTTTTCCATGCAGACGTAATGTAAGACTCTTTGACATCTGGCAATGATTATCGTTTCCGGATCCCTTATTCTTTTTTTCCAGGCACTAAATGTCCTGATCATCCCCAGCTTCCGGTACTTCACCACAGGGCTTCCTTTCCTCCGCTCTCGCTGCAGGGCATTTGTAACAGGTACCAGCCTAAATTCTACAACACAAATAAACAAGGGCTGTCCTCAGAAAACACTGCGGGTCTGGCTCAGGAACTAGACTGAGGGGTCCAATCCCTTCCCCGCTGCTCCTCACTCAGTAGCTCCATGACCCTGGACATGGCCAGTAACTGCACAGAGGTGGCCTCCTTGATTGCAAGATGCGGGTGGTGATCATGGTAGGGTTATTGTGAAGACAGATCTTTCTCTTTACCCCTAGATGGCAACTCCACATGGGCAGGAAACTCCCCTGTCTACCCCAGTCACCATTATATCCTTATAGAACGTGCTCGATGCTTGAACATCACAGGCACTCAAAAGATATACATGGACCAAATGACCAAAAGATGGATGCTTTTCCACGGAAGGAAAGGATGTGACCGTCCATGTTGGGGGAGATGGTGCAGTGCTGTTAGGATCTGTTAAAGGATAAACTGAGGCATATTAAAATTTTTAAGAGTTTATTTGAGCAAAAATCAACTCAAATCAGGCAGCACCCAACTGGAAGTGGTGACGGGTACTCAGCCCGTAGGAGCCAGGGGAAGGACAGACATATAGAGAAAGTGTGGACGCGAAGAAAGGAAATTTGATTGACTAGTGCTTAAAGCCAAGTTGGTGTTTGTGATTCGCTGTCCTTAGCACTTGGATTTCGTGAGCCTGGGGCATTTACAGGCTTAGATTTTGTCTGCTTCCATAGGCACCATGGCAACAGCCCACCTCAGTCTACCGGCCTCCTTGTTTAGTTAAGTTAACAGATGTGACCTGTGTTCTAACCACAAGTTCCAGAGCAGCCAGATTAGCCTCCCGGCCCTACCCCACCAGCAGCACAGCACCCGCACTTCCTGCTCCGGTGACTCTGTCACTAGTGATCTGAGCTCTTCCTGCAGCAGAAAGTCTCTCCACTCTCTGGGAACCAGGGTGAGGTGGGGGGAAAGTGTGGGCCTCGGGTCCAACAGACCAGGCCTAAGGCCGTGCTCTGCCACTTTCTGTCTATGTGACCTTGTATTCATTTCTTATTGCCGCAAATTACCACACCCTTAGAAGCCGAAAACAACACAAATTTGTTATCTTAAAATGCTGTAGGTTGGAAGTCTGACACAGCTCTCACTGGTCATAACTGTGTTCCTTTCTGAAGGATGGAGGGAAAAATCCATTTCTGCTATAGACTGAATATGTCCCCCCAAATTCATAAGTGGAAACCTAATCCCCAATGTGTTGGTATTTGGAGGTGGAGCCTTTGGAAAGTGATTAAGTCATGAAGGTGGAGCCCTCACAAATGGGATTAGTGTCCTTATGAAGGAGACCTCAGAAAGACCCCTTGTCTCCTCCACCACTAAGGACACAGCAAGAAGATGGCCATCTGTGATCCATGAAGCAGATCTTCTCCTGACATCAAATCTTGGACTTCTTAGCCTGTGAGAAATGTTTCTGTTCTCAGCCAGCCAGTCTGTAGTATTTTTTTATAGCAGTCCAAGCTGGCTAAGACAATTTCCTTCCCTTTTAAACAGCTTCTAAAGGCTGCCCACATTCCTTGGCTCATGGCCCCTTTCCTCCATCCTTAAAGCCAGCACTCTCACATTCTTCTAATAGTCACATCTCCCTCTAACTCACCCCTCCTGCCTCCCTTTTAAGGACGCTTGTGGTTATATTGGGCCTGCCTGGAATAATTCAGGATAATCTCCCTATTTTAAGGTCAAGGATTAGCAGCCACAATTCCATCGAACCTTAATTCACCTTTACCAAATAAGCTAACATATTCATAGGTTGTGTGGATTAGGATGTGGGCACCTTGCAGGGGGCCGTTATGCTGCCTACAACAGATGTAGAATAATTACATAACTTCCAAGAGTCTGTTTCCTTATGAAGAAGAGTTCCTACAATGGTTGGAGCAGGGATTAGGGATGGTGATTGTATTAGTCATCTAATTGCTGGGGAACAAATTACCCCCAAACTTAGTAGCATAAAGCATTATCATCTCCCACCTTTTCTGAGGATCAGAAATTAGTGAGCAGTTTAGCTGAGCAGTCTAGAGGCGGGTCTTTCATTAGGGTGCAGTTAAGATATCGCCCCAGGCTCCAAACATCTGAAAGATTTGCTAGGACTCAGTGGCTGTGGGCAGGAGGCCTCAGTTCTTTGCATGTGGCCCCTCCAGAGGGCTGCTTGAGTGTCTTCACAACATGGCAGCTGGCTCCCCCCAGAGAGAGTGATCCAAGAGAGCAAAACAGCAGCCACAATTCCTATTTTTTAACCTAGCCATGTGCATATACTACCTATTTAAATTATTTAATAATTTATTAAACATATAATAAAATAATTTTTCAAAATAAATAAAAATTACCCATAACATTACTCAGTTTGGTCTAGTTCAGAAGCTTCCAAGACTTATCAGCAGAACTATTTCCTCAAATGAAATTTTACAGGAAATCCTAATATCACAACCATATACAACAGCAAGTGGCCCAGCAGGATGGGAGGCCTGGAGACTGTCTATGTGCCTCTCACTCCTCATTTTACAAACCTCTGGATTCAACCTTTTATCTAAGCAAGACCTTCCGGACTTTCCAATGCTAGAAATAAAGAGCTTTGATGAGATCTGAAATTGTAAAAAGCCTATTCTTCCCTCCTCCTGGAGTCTTTTCCTCTTGATATCCCTTTATTATGAAGCCATTTTATTTTATAATTTTTTTAGCCAGAAAGTTACCCAACCTTTAAAGGAAGGAAGGAAGGAAGGATTAGTCATTTGGTTTGAACAGGAATTCCGAAACTTTTTTCACTGTGCCCATAAAACCGTGTATCCAGAAGCCTCTGCAACCAAGTGGGGGGCTTGTCCCAGGGGCTCCCCTCTCCCCCATCTCTTCCGTCCCCTTCTCCACCACCCACCACAGCCAGGATTAGCCTCCAGAAGCCAGTATGAGAGAGGGTCAGCCCTACCTCTCAGCCTCAGGTTGCTGTGGTACTCACTGTGTCCTGGCAGCCACCTATAATCTGTAGCCAGTCGAATCTGGATTTAGATCCCAGACCTACCGCTCATTAGCTGGTTGAATTTGGACAAGTTACCTAACCTTCCGAACCTCGGTTTCTGCATCTGTAACTTGGAGACGGTGCTCTCTCCATTGCTGGCTTGCACTAAAGGTGATATAAGTAAACATCTAGCAAGTAGAAGGATCTCAATTAATGGGGGCAATTATTATTAGACACCAAGGAGAATCTGTTAAATGTTCCTCAGTATCTGCTCACCCCTTCTTCCTTTTTGTAATAGAAATGCCAAAGGATTACCTGGGTGCCTGGCCACCCAAGCAGAGGCCCCATTTCTCAGCCTTCCCTGCAGCCAACGCGGTCACGTAGCTAGTTCTGGCCAGTGGAATGTGAATGGACATGATGTGCCCAACTTCTGAGTTGTGCCCTAGAAAGGATGCTGCCTTCTCCTCCCTCTTGCCTTTCCATCCTCCCACTGGCTGGGGAGATGGAGGGTCCCGGGCCAGCTGCCCTGGAAACAGGAAAGGAAGCTACCTGTTGAGGATAGAAGAGCCTCCACACCACCCCTGGATCACTGACCTCAGAAGAAATAATTGTTCTTTCTAGGACAGTGTATCTTTGGACCTCTTTGTTACATCAACTTGGATGAACCATGAAAGAGTTTAAAGTTGTAGGTTCTTTGGTTGGCCTAAAAATTAAATTGACATAAAACAGAATAACAGGAGAAAAACAAATTTAATTTTGTACATGCGGGAGCCCCCATAAAGATACGAGACTCCGATGCAGTCAGGCGTTTGAGGCTTCTATACCATCCTAAGCTAAGGAATGGGATAGGGGCCTGGGGCTCCAGAGGGGAGCGGGGCCATTCACAGGAAGATGAGAAGAGCACACGTTTGGCATCAGATGTTTGCCCTGCCATGCAGGTAAGTCTCTCTGATTTTTTTTTTGTAAGTTTTCTCCGGTAATAGCTCTCTTTCTGGTACAACACCCCTATCTAAATTCTTTTAGGCAGTTAAGGGAGAGGTAAAAATCTTTTCCTAAGCTTGCTGCGTCTTGATTGTTTTCACCTCAAAATAACCCACAGGCCAAAGGGGCACATTTTGGTTTTGGGGTGGCATATTCTGCTCCCCTTCAAAGTGTATGCTCAGGAGTCTTAGTATTCCCTCTTTAACACCAGTTCATAGAGCCCTTGCCTGTAGTGTCAATTCTTAGGTCTCTCTCTCTCCTGCCCCAAAAAAGACCCCCAAAGGCCTGGGCCCAGAGAACCGCAGGGATGGCTGGACTCCAGCCTCATCTTCCTGCTCTGTAGGGTCCCACTGGGGCTGGGAGCCCTGCCACCTCTCTGCTCCTCTCCCTGTGCCGTGGCTTCACTGTGCCCAGGGGCGTGGCCCAGGTGGGACCCTTTGTCAGTGACACTTGAGTCCTAACCTTCTAGTGAAGGCAATCTACTCTGTCAGACAGTTAAATACGAGGGTCCTCTGATAACTGTTCCCCTGACGGTTGAACTGGCAACGAAGGGCACAGCACTGACCGCTGGCAGCCCTGACCCGCTGTTTCCCCCAGTCAGTGGGGAGAGAGCAGGGGAGGAAAGCACCCTTCCTCCTTACAGTTCAAATCTGTGTATTGGGAGTCTGGGACCGCTAGTCCTTCCTAAACTGGCACTCCCCAGTTCAGGACTTGTTGATAAAAACTGGTTTTAAAAGCCCAGGCCCAGGTAGGGCCTCCTATGTCCCGCGGTAATCTAAATCTTGAGAGTCCACACTCAGGTCCACCTGTGTGGTGGGTTGGCAGGTCTGATTCATCCTGGATGAAACTAGCATCATTTTTTTTTTAATTTTTATTTATTTTATTTATTTATTTTTGGCTGCATTGGGTCTTCGTTGCTGTGTGCGGGCTTCCTCTAGTTGCGGCGAGCAGGGGCTACTCCTCGGTGTGGTTCGTCAGCTTATTGAAGTGACTTCTCTTGTTGTAGAGCACGGACTGTAAGTGTGCAGGCTTCAGTAGTTGTGGGGCGGGTGCATGGGCTTAGTTGCTCTGCGGCATGTGGGATCTTCCTGGACCAGGGCTCAAACCCGTGTCCCCTGCCTTGGCAGGCGGATTCTTAAGCACTGCGCCACGAGGGAAGTCCTGAAACTAACATCATTTTAAAATGCAGGGACCCAGGGAATGGGTCACACAGCCAAGGCAGGAAAACGGGTTTGAGCCCTGATCCGGGAAGATCCCACATGCTGCAGAGCAACTAAGCCCATGCAACACATCTACTGAGCCTGCGCTCTAGAGCCCGCGAGCCACAGCTACTGAGCCCGCGAGCCACAACTACTGAGGCCTGCGCACTTACAGTCCATGCTCCGCCACTGCAACGAGAAGCCCGCGCACCGCACCGAGGAGTAGCCCCACTTGCTGCAACTAGAGAAAGCTTGCACACAGCAACGAAGACCCAACGCAGCCAAAAATTAATTAATTAATTTTTAAAAACCCCACAGTGACAGTGACCCAGTGGTCTAGAGGAAGGCACCCAATAAATTCCTGACTCTGACTGCTCAGATTCACTGAGGAAAGGGAAGTGGGCTGGAATGTTCTCATCAACACTGTCCACATGGAGGGTGAGCTGGGTCTCTTTGGGCCAAGGCTGAAAAACCAGAATGGAGAAAGAAAGAGTCCCCCCAACACCGTCCAACCTGCTTCTGCAAAGCTGCTGGGGGCTTCTGCCTTCACCTAGTCCTCCCGAGGCTACCTGGCCTGGGGCTTCTGGAGCCTTTAGCAGGATTCCAGCTCCGAGTTTTCTGATTGGCAGCTTGCTTTTCAGAGTCTTTAATCTTTATATTTTTCAAAACCATTTTAAGCAACCTGGTAAAGTCCATTTAAAAAAAATAATAATAAATGGAAAAATTTTCCCCACCATTGAGTTCCCAGTCACTGCGGCTGTCCTGGGTACCTCCGTCCTCCCTCCCCCAGGCTCTCTTTGCTCACCTCATGTGCTAGGCAGATAAGGAGTTTTAATGATTTTTGTTTTGTTTTGTTTTCCTGAAGATCTTTCCTGGCACTTTGACAGACCTTTTTGTAGGAGTATCTCTTGTTCAAATATTTGGTCTTCGACCCTGGTTCCTGGGACTGAGCTTCTAGATCCCTTGGAATTTCCTGGATGATGGGAGTTTCTTTTGTTCTAATGAGGCCACTCTGGGTGGGCTTGTGGATGGGAGCTGGTCACCAGAAAGACCAGCCATGATTAGAAGCTTGGAATATTCAGCCCCATCCCCCATTCTCCAGAGAGGGCAGACGGGCTGGAAATGGAGTTAGTAATTGATTTTGCCTGCGTGAGGAGGCCTTCCCCAAACCCCAAACAGTATGGCATTTGGAGAGTTTCCCGGTTGGTAAACACAAGTGCGGGGAGAGTGGTGCTCCCGGAGAGGGCACGGAAGCTCCACACCCCTCCACGCACACTTCGCCCCATACATCTCCTCCAGCTGGGTGTTCATCTGTATCCTTTATCATATCCCTTTGTCATAAACTGGTAAACTGTTTTCCTGAGCTCTGTGGGCCACTCAAGCAAATTAATCAAACCTGAGGAGGGGGTCATGGGAGTCCCCTGTTTACAGCTCATCAGTCAGAAGCACAGGTAATAACCTGGACTTGGGATCAGCATGGGGGAAGCAGGGGGGCCATCTTGTGGGACAGCACCCTTAACCTGTGATACTTTACCCTTTCTCCAGGTGGATAGTGTCAGAACTGAGTAAAATCGTAGAATACAGAATTGTCTGGGGGGGGGAACCCACACATTTGGTGGCCAGAAGTGGCGGTGAAGTGTTCTGTGTGAGGTATAAAGGAGAAACAGAGGCAGGAAAGACTGAGTTTCTCAAATGCATACCCAGAGAAGGCTGGAACTGAGGGGACCCCCCTAATCATCTCCTGCAGCCCCATCAGTGTATAACAGCTCAGGACTCTGGCTCCCAGATCACCCAGACAGCAGCCAGGCCTCCCTCCTAGGATGCAGCCACCTAGAACCAGCCTCTCTGTTCCTCACTGCCATTCAAACTTTCCAGGCGCAGTGAGCATCCGGGCCCCCTGCTTCTTAAATGCCCTGAGGGCCCAAAAATCCATTTTACTTGGAGGCTTGGGCACAATGATCTATCCCTGGGATAAAGGGATTTGTCCTTTTGACACCAAAGATATAGAAAATGATAGCGAAACTAGTCACTGCCAGTGTTAACACTGGCGCCCACAGCAACTTCCCTGTGTTGGAAGATTTCCAAAGAATTGGGGGCAGAGGCCCTTGGTCACGACAAGAAGAGGTAGGGCGCAGGGGTGCTGTGACATCCTCCAGGGAAGGGCAGCTTTTCCCTTGGCCATCGGAGGCCCCGGCCCAGAGGGGCAAGAGAGCCGGACCGGACATGGAGCCCGGGGCCCAGCCCTCCAGGGCCCCGGGGGACGGGAAGGCCGAGCCGCAGCAACAGGCCCTCGCTCAGTCCATCGAGGGCCACGGCCAGGTAGTGCTGCTGGGCGAGCTCTGGAAGCAGGATGAGTGCTGTGTGACGCTGCAGAACATTCTGGAGCAGGGCCCGACCGATCAGCCCTCTCGGCCCTCATCCATCCGAGCCACGAGCGGCCACAGCAGCTCCAGCATCTGAGCGAGGCGGAGGCTCAAGCGCTCCGGAGACAGCTCGCGGAGGTGCGCCGATTGCCCGGCCGCCAAGTCCAAGCGCTGCACGCAGAAGCAGCCCTGCGACCGGCGCAAGGCTGGGGACTCGCAAGAGCGCAAGCGTGAGGCGGCTCGGGCTGCGGCTCCGGCTCCGGGCTGGCGGGAGACGCGGCGTCGGGCTGCCAAGACCCTAGGCAGCCGCCGGCGGCGCCCTCGCCCCGCGCGCGCGGCTGCTCCTGGTGTCGCGCCGCGCGTCCGCGCTGCACTCTCGGCTGCCGCGGCTGCAGCTGCTCCGGCAGCAGGTGCGCGACCAGGGCCGCCGCCCGCCCGCCGCGCTCGTCGGGATCGTCGTGCAGCCCCGGCGCGACGAGGCAGCCGAGGCGCCCCGCCGCATGGAGACCCTGCTCTGCAGCGCCTTTGCCCCGCACAGCGCCTCCATGGAGGTGCACACGGCCGTGTTCTGCCCCAGCCGCCCCGAGGGCACCCTGGACCTCCAGCTGGCCGCCAGCGGAGCGCACAAGGGCGCGTCGCCGGGCTGCGTCCCCCTAGTGGGTCGGGAGACCCAGACGGATGGTGAGGGGCCCGAGGGCGGGGGCCCGGAACGCCAGGTTGCCACGGGCGTCCCCGGGTGGGAAACTAATACAGAGGGAGTTCCCTGACCTTGCTGGTCCCAAGTAGTAGACAAATCCCCCGTGTCACAGTCCCTCTCCTAACGCCTCCACGTAACTCCGTTTTGGGTAAATATGAACTAGATTTCTCGCCCCAGGTGTCTCGCTGGGGTAATCTCGGGTCAAAAATGTTCGAATTCACTTCATGTGTAGTTAAACCGCCCACCAATCCACCCGACTCCCTTCCGCCTTGCCCACTGCTCCCCAAACAAGCTTTTCTAAGGTCCAGATTCGGGAGTTTGTAGTTCCCAGCCCCGGCCCCTCCTCTCCACGTCCACTACACCTTGCTTGGTTCCCTAGTCTTCTCCTCCAAGGAATCACAACTACCATAAAAAACATGCCTATGGTGAGCCAGGCACTGTCCTAAGGGCTTTTCACGACTAATCCTCACAACCCTCTAAGGAAGGTGCTGTGTTGGAGTAGCCCCGGTCCCCCGCGCGCCTCGCCCCCAATGCAGGATTCTTAGCCACAGCCCTTGAAACCCTTCCTATCGAGGAATCCAGGCCTGTGGCCCCAGCGGGTTAATCTGTGGGTCTGAGGGCCCTGGGCCACCGGCCAGCTCCTAAATGAGCACCAAGTGCCTCTGCTGCTCAGAGCCCTTCCAGGGGCAACAGTTGGGAAGAAGGAAGTGCTCTGGGCTCCATAGTCCACAGCCCGCTCCCGGGAGGCTCTGACACCCTTCTGCTGGTGACCAGAGCACGTTGTCTCCTCCGCCGATTAGCTGCCCTTCTGACACGTGGGGGTGAAGGGTCAGTTGCTGTCTGCGGTGCCATCCAGATCTAAGATGCTAGTTTCAGGACAAACGGTGACTACTTGTTCTGGGTGCCCAAGATGCACCCAGAGGGCGAGGACTACCAGGGACCCTCTGGTCAGGCCCGCATCCTGACTACCTAACTTTGAGTCCTTTAGACTCATTCTTCTCGCTCTCCTAAATAGTCCACGAGGTCTTCCCATGGCTAGCTTTCCTGCTTCAGAAAGCCCCTTGCCTGGGGGCTGTTCCAACCATGATCCTCAGGCTAAATCCAGAAAATCCCAGGCCATCTTTGCAAACAAGCCGTTCGTGATGCAGCTCCAAGGTGCCTTGTCCCCCCTCGGCCACACGCAGCCTGCCTTCAACGATTCCCCGCGTTCCTTGGCCTCCCACCGTCACCTTCAAGCAGATTGCATTGAGCCCCTTCTCTAGACTTTGGCCCTAGAGAAGACGAGGATAGAAATCATTCTAACTCCATGTAGGTTGTGATCTGGGGCCCAGAGAGGGAGAGATTGCTTCCAGTTGGGGACCTACAGAAAGGCTTTTTATGAGGAGATGGGTCCACTTGAGGTGAATCTTGATGATGGGAAGTGTTCTGATAGAGAGGGAGAGGGGCTTGATGGAGGGGAAAGGGCTTCCACAAATGCAGGAAAGTGAGGCGTGTCACGGCAGCAGCAAGGTGGCCGATAAGCCTGGGACAGTGCGCCGTGACTGTGTTATAGAGGTGTCAGACTTCCGGGCTTGAAACGTGTGCTCAAGCCAGAAGGCAGAGGGGAAGATATTTTAGCTAAAACTATTGCAGCGCCATTCTTCCTCATCCTTCTGGGACAACCTCTCACTCCACAAGTGCCGTCTCTCTGCTTCTTGGGATCACGCTTGCTATCTTCTCCACTGTCATGGAAAAACTCCCCACTCCGCCTGAAGCCTGACCCTCTGTGTTTCCTTCATCGCTCTCCTGGGAAACAAGGATTTGTTACTGTGTCCTGTTTGGCTCCTTGGTGTGAAATGGAATGTTTCTTTCATTGCTACCAGGAAATTCTACCCATATATGTCTGCCCCTCTCTAATTCATTTAAACCAGTGGTTCTCAACCTGGGGCAATTTCTCTCTCTCTCTCTCTCTCTCTCTCTCTCTCTCTCTCTCTCTCACACACACACACACACACACACACACACACACACACACACACACACACAAGAACACAACATCCTGGGGACATTTAGCAATGTCAGTAGACATTTTGGGTTGTTGCAACTTCGGGGGAGGGATAGTTGCTACTGTCATCTAGTGGGGAGAGGCCAGGGATGCTACTAAACCAATTCCAGTGAAGGACGGCCTCACAAGAAAGAATTATCTGACCCAAAATGTCAATAGGGCTGAGGTTGAGAAACCCTGGTTTAAACGAGGTTGTGGCCCTCGGTCAACCTGGTGTGGCCATTGGTGCCTGAAAATCGAATTTTGCAGACATAAATGCCTTAGGAGTTCCTGACCTGTCTGCTAAATCTGGACAGTGTTCCTGACTGAGGTTTCCAGTCTCTCTGATTCAAAACTGAATCCCCCGCCGAGGGATCCATTGCTCTCAACTTCAGGGAATTACCACCTTCTTGTAGACTCACTTGTTCCGTGAACATCCACACGCCAAGGGTCAACCAAATTCAATCCACCTTCTTTGATCTGAGCTTCCTTTTCTTTCTAATCCTTCATGCCTTTGTTTTCTTCAGTCCTATCAAGGGGTTTTAAAATTCATCAATTTTAAGGCCTGTATCATTATCTGACTCCCTATTGCCTTCTGGAGTCATGAAATGAAAGAGCCCCGAATGGGACTTTAGCTGCCTCCAACCAGCTGTGTGACCTTGGGAAGGTAATTTAACTTCTCTGAACCTCAGTTTCTCTTCTGCAAAAAAGAATCATTAAGGTCTTTTCAGGCTCTATAATCCTTAAAATACGTCCTGTCCATTTTATGTCTCATGTCAGGTCTGGCCTTATGTGAGGGCTCCTCCTAGGTAGGTCTGCCCTAAACCGTATGCTGGGGCAAGCGTATGAGTCCCCAGATTCCAGGGGTTCAGTCGAAACCTCACCCACCTAGTGGTGCATTAATGGTGGAGGCGGAGTCTCCTAACGTGAACACGTTCTACATTGCAGTCAAAGTGTGAAGTTTAAGGTTGTCTGTTTAAAGTGCTCTTTCCTAAAATGAAAATTACATTGTTAACTTCGAGGAAGAGTCACAGTCTCCTAATTGGCAGGACAAGTTGGGAGTTTGAGAGGTGGTCTGCCAGCTGTCAGTGTAGTGAGTTTCAGAAGTTTAGTTTTCCAAACAGCTGTTGTGTTTCTAGGGGAAATTCTTTTGCCAATTGCGATGGTTCTTATCAAAGTTGGGGAAACCCCCCCAGCCCTTTCCCATAGTGGGGAGGGCCGGCTTTGGGAGAAGGGGGAAGCCGCTCCATATAGGATAATCTGGGGTGGGGGAGACAACTGACATAGCAGAAGGCTGCGGGCCTTCCACGGACCCCCAGATCTTTAGTTACCTAAAACTCACAAAATGCATGGTGAAGTTGTTTGTTCGTCCGTTTGTTTGCTTTGGGGGTGTATGTGAAAACCAGTGACAGAGCAAGCATCACAGCCAGGGCGTGTTAAAGAGGAACAGCACACAGGGACTCAGGAACACACCAGCAAGCAGATGCCTGAAGGAGGCGCTCGGGGGACAGAATCGTGGGCGTCCAAGTTTCCACGGGCCCCGAGGCCAGCGTTCGCCAGGTGCCCAGGTCCGTGAGGGGCGCGGCAGCTGCTCTCCACCCATCCGCAGGAGCCGAGGAGGAGGGAGGACAGCAGGCTGTTGTCGGCAGAGAAGACTGTCCCCAGCACCCTGCCGTGGGAGCCACCCTGGCTTTTGTGACCTCACAGGAGGGGTGTGGGTGACCCTTTCCTGTGGGCCCTGGGCTCGGACGGATGCCAGAGCCTCCCCGCAGGGCAGGGGCACACAGCCCCTCGGGGAGGGAGTCAGGAGATTAGGCAGATCCAAGTAGGGGCACGTTTAGGTGAGGAGGACCCACCATGAAGAAGGGCAAGGGGCAGAAGTCGAAGGCCAGGCGCCGAGGCTCCGCCTCCCAGCACGCCAGCTCCGAAGGCACCGGATCCAGCCCGCAGCCGCCCAGCCCCCCGCCCACCCCGCCACCGCCCAGCTCTGGAGTCACCTCACAGCCCAGCAGTGAATCCATCCCCCCGCAGCCCGTGCCCCAGGCTCTCCCAGCTCCCGAAGTCAGCCGCTGGGCTCAGGGCGTCGTGTCTCCAGACACTGGCACAAAAGCATCCCCTCGATCCAGCAAAACAGGTGGGCAGCCTGCCTGCCCGGGTGGTTCTAGCCTTCCTGCTGATGGAGTCCCAGGGCTGCCCCAGGGGCTGATACTTTTCTTACTGGGTAGTGATGCATGGTTAACGTGTGTTCTGGAACGGTGCGTGGGGAGTGCGAGGGGGTTGGGTTTTTTTTTTACCCAGGAGACCAGGATTCCTGGGTTTTGTCATTCCTCACCATACTGAGTCTCTCTGAAGACAGCCTCGCAAACATATTAACATTCAGCATGGCTCGGTGGTAATCCTAGCTCACTGGGACTCAGAAGTACCACGTGGCTGCTAGAAAATGACCACCAAGTCTGCATTAGTACAAGAATACAGTTAAGGACAAGGGAGGTGGTCATACCGCTTTACTCTGTCCTCATCAGGCCACTTGTGTGCTGTAAAGGATGCCCGGCGATCTAGTCCAAGGAAGATAGTCCAGGTTGGGGGGATGAGAAGGGTGGGGGGAAGGCAAGAACCTTCTGGTGTGTGAGAGCCGGTTGAGGGAATTGGAGGATATGTCTGTCAGCTGGAAGATGTGAGTAGATTTGTTCCATGTTGTCCTCAGATGTCTGACTAAGGGTCCCTGGATAGGGTTGCCAGGTAAAATACAGGCCACCCAGTCAAATTTGAATCTCAGATAAGCAACACATAATTTTTTAGTATAATAAGTGTGTTATGAATATTGCACGGGTGTCCTGTATTTTTATTTGCTAAATCTGGTGACTTACCCTTGGAAAACACTGGAGAAGGCAGATTTCTGCTCAGCGTTAAAAAAAAATCCAACAGTTAGCTCTCTCTGAAAATGGAACGGCTGTCCAATGGAAAGCGCTCCCCCATCTTCTTGGGTATCCAGGGTCCAAATGAGCATTGGAGCGTGTCGAGGGAACTCACACAGGCAAAATCAATTATTACCTGTCCACATTCCTCTGGGACTCACAGCCCAGGACAGCAATGGGAGGTGAGCTTGGGGAAGTATTTCAAAGACTGTCCACTGGAGTAGCAGTTGTCTTCTGGTTGAATCCGAGAGCCCCAGAGAAATGGAACGTGGCCACTCCAGTTGCAGGAATCTCAGTGCCACTTCTCCTAGGATGGACAGTCACCTGCTGCCGTCCCTTCCTGTGAATTCCACGGAAAGAGCACAGAATTGAGTTAGAAATCCTGCGTTGAAGCCCACTCCTTCCATCTCCTTGCTATCAGAGCACGTCTCTTCTATCCTCTGAGCCTCGGTTTCCGTATCTGTAAGCTGAGAATAACCATATTCCCGTTCACAGGATTGTTCTGATTGAATGAGATGGAAAATGCCGTACAGAACACTGTACAGGTGTCAGCTGTTACGTCGGTGTTCTTCGTATTATTCCCAGGTAGCACCAGTCTAGAAGACAACTAGTTCCCCATGCAGTTGGTCCTCTCTCCTCTGCACACGCCACTCCTGGTGTGGACACCTCCCGCAGGCAGTGGGCCCCTCACCTCTCTCCTTCTCTGTCCAGCAGGGTCTGTGATGCGAGCGGGGCCGCGCTCCTTCTGTTCCTGTTCCGCTTGTCCCGGCAGCTCTGCTTGCTGGCATCGTCTGGGCCTGTGCCATAGCCGCATCTTCGATGTCCTTCTGCCTCGGGCCTGGCCGACCATGCCGGGGAGAGGATTCCCAAACCTCCTCACCTTCTACAGGTCCTAGGGCGCGTGGGGGGGCTGGGCCCTCGGGGCACACAGTGTATTAGCAGTCGTGTGTAACTTCTTCCTCTCGGGACTCCCAGGCCCAGAGGAAATCCACGTCCTGGGGGTTGGCACCCAGGCCTTTCTGACTAGCCCTAGGCCCAGGTACCCCACCTTCATGGAGAGGTGACGACTTTCTTCCTTACCGGGCATGGCTTCTTTGGGGTTCATTTTTCGTCGCTCCATAGGCAGCCTCCTTGCTCACAGCACACGCCCCCGCAGTCCATCCTAAAGTCCCTGTCGCTCCTTCCGCAGCCTGAGCCATAGCCCAACGCTTCCGGCTCCTGACCCGCACATGAGCGTCCCCTGGAATTTAGAGATAAATACGGATGTAAATCACATAACCCCTGGTGCCAGGAAGACCTCTACCCCCTTCAGCGGGTCTCGGGCTGTTCCTGGCAGCCCCACAGGGGTCTGTCCGTGACCCGGAGGCCCACACAGCATCGCCTGCAGCATCTGCCCTTCGTTTCCTCTCCCACGAAGCCACCAGGTGGCTGCCACTTCCTCTTGTGGGAAGATCCCTGTTGAGGGAACTGGACTGAAGATGTCCCTCACCTTTTCCGGTGGCGCAGGGCTACGCACAAGGGCTGGAGAGGGGCCTCCGCCTACCCCCAGCTCTGGGCCCCAGGGCAGCTCCGCTTATACTCAGGTCTCACAAATGTCCACAGAAGAGGCCTTCCGCCTGGGCATCTCCCAGCCCAGAAGCTGAGCCGACCCGTCCTCCATCCCCATCCGGCTCCTCTTCCCAGCCCCTGCCCCACCAAACCCGCTCTCTTGTATGTTCGTGAAAAGCACCACCTCTCAGGCATATGAAGAGAGGCAAACAGATACCCAGGTGTGTTGGGAGAATATGCCAGAGCTAAAAATACCGTACTGCCTGGTAAGTCCCGTCAAGGAAGGGCCTGCCCCCCACCCACCATGATCAGCTATCCTTCCACACACTTAGTGCTTCTGTCCATTTAGTGCCAAATTGTGCCATGGATTCATAAACCAACAAGTAGGAAAACCGACTCTGCAAAAGGATACTAGGCACTGGGAGGGAAACCAAAACAGGGAACTTTACCCTTAAAAAGTGTGCAGTCCACATGGTAAGCTAAGATACGTACATTTAGAAACTAATGTGCAGGCCAGGAAGTGATACGTGTCCTATAGGAGATGTTCAAAGAGCTTCACTCCTGAGCTGGGGTCCAGGTAGACGTTGTAGTATCAGTTGTAACTGAGCTGAATCTAAAAGGATTTTAGCATCCTCTATGGCCTATTTTAAAGGGAGAGCTTTCCAGGAGGAGGAAAAGGCACAAGGCAAGGCTCAGAAATAGGAAAGTGACGGGGAGGGGCAGAGTCCAGTCTGGCCGGGATGCAGTCCTAATTCTGCTCAAGTTTCACCTGCTTCCATAATCTTTACATTTCTCTGTGGAGTGGAATGTTGACTCTGGGCTTTAAGTACACATTCACATTAGATAAGAATCCCTACTTTAGTAGGATTTTTGTCCAAATGGATATTGCATCTTGTGAAAGCCTTCCTCGCAATTATTAGCATAATCACATACTTTGCTTTTCCACCACCTTTGTGGTAGGTGTGGTATGTGGTTTCCTCAGATGCCTCAACCCCAGAATAGAGCTACATGGTAGGACTACTTCACAGGGTGGCTGTGAAGCTTGAGGAGGACACTGGATGTGAGGTGTTTAGCACAGGGCCTGGCACACGGCAGCCTTGACTACCTTTGTCACCTTCTCTCTGAGTGTCCAGGGGAGCTGGCATCCCAGGCCAGCCCATCCTCGGATCCTGGGGGGGTCCTGTGGTAGAGCTTTATTGGGAGGGGTGCAGGGAGTTGTGTTCCTTTGAGAGGAGGAGCCATAGGGGGAGATGGACATTCCTGTGATCCTGAGGGACCCCACAATTTCCACTTTCCCCTGCATATAGACAGGCACTAAATCCCAGCTGCCCCCCAACCGGTGGGCTTTCTGCTTTGCTTTGCAGAAAACCTGCAAGTAAACATTCCACTCATCATAATTTGCATGTTCCGAACCCTTGGGACTGTTGCTGTGGTTCTGGGAGCCCTGGGAGCTGCCTACTACATCACTGAATCCTTGTGAACAAGTCTCCAGGCCTGCGGCCCAGCAGGTATGTGGACCCCCTTCGTGCCCACGGCCCTTTGCAGAGTGATCCTGAAGCCCACTAACTCACCATTCCTGCAGCCCAGGGCTGATGGAATGTCTGTCTCTTCTCTGAATGGAGGAGGTCTCTAGGGGTGGGCAAAACCCCCAGCCTCTCAGGGGAATCTTGACAACTGAGTGACTTGTTTCTGGCCTCAGGGTCCACTGGCACATCTCTCTTAGGCAGCCCTGGACACTCGTGGACAATGCTAGACCCATTGTGGGATCTTCAAAACAGAGTTTCCCACCTCTCCTCTGGCCTGGGGTTGGTTGCCCTAGTCGTGGACACCAGATAGGAGGAGATGGGAGAGGTGGGGGCAGAGGGTCCTATGCATCTCAGAGCCTTTCCTCCCAACTTTCTCCCTGCCTGTCACACCATTTCCAGCCCTACCTACCCTTTGTGAACTTCATGTTCCGTGGAGCCTTTCTCCCATCTTTGTTATTACTGTTTTCTCCAGCCTATTCCAGCCCATACTGCAGATGATTTTTATGTACATATGTGGCCTGTCTCCACGCTGTATTGCAAGATCCTTGAGGGCAGGGAGCATGCCTTCCACAACATCTTCAATCCTCCCCTGTCTCAGGCTGGGCTCCCTAGAAGCAGAGCCTGAGACAGGGATTTGGGTGCACAGGATTTAGTGGAGGAAAAAAAGTGAGGGAGGCAAGAGAGGGAGGGGAAGGAGTGGAGCAAGGACAAGGTCTCAGATGAAGTCCACTTAGCCCAGTCCTGGGGAGCTCTGGAGGGTGAATTACAACCAGAGTTGGTCTCACCGTGAGCCCAGAGGGTTGGCCTTTCATGCCCGTCTGTGAGTCAGTCATTGGCTACAGGGTGAGGTGGGGAGTACATGTCTTTGTGAAAAAGCGGCTCCCATTTGGGTGAGGACAAGTCCCTGAGGAAGGAGACAGCTCTGAGCCTTTAGCAACCAACATTCATAATTCACAGGAGCTGGGTGATGGATGTGTCAGCCCAGAAAGGGGATCTGGGCGGGTACCAAGAGCACCCCCAATTGTCCCCATTGTCAAGTCCACATGCGGTGAATGCCTAACAAGTGGTGATGGGGGTGGGGCAGGGGGTAATGGGAGCATTTCAATCCACCCCAGGCCTCCAGCAGCCACAGCAGGGCGTGTGGTGGGAATAGAGGCTCAAGGTAACTCAGAAGCCCAGCCCAGAAAATAAACTCCAGTGAGAGCTCATCATCTCCTCAAGGGCTCTGCTGCCTGGTCCTGGGACATTCATGAAAGAGCAGAGAAGCACCTTAAGCTTCACAAAATTCCACAGCAGTTGAAATCCTCAGTTTCCTCATCTGTACATAGGGAAGAGCTTGAGATCGTTGGGAGTATGAGACGAGTATGAGACAAGGTGCTTGGAGGGCAGAGAGCTGGCCAGCTGGGGGAGTCTTGTTGCTGTTATCATCATGGAGGTGGCGGTTGTTGGAAAGACGCTGGTTTTGGAGTTGGAGCCGTAGGTGCTAGCCTTGACTCTGCTGCCTGGTCACTGGGTGTTCGGGGCCACGTTACTTGACTTCTGTGAGAGTCAGCAGCATCTCTAAAGTGGGGAGAATCACAGCTACCTCCAAGGTCAATGGTTGTGAGGATCAAGCTAGGGGATGCGCAGCCCTGCAGGGCCTGGTCACGGGTTGGGTAGATGGTGGCGACTGGCAGTGTGAAGATGGCGCCCAATCTCAAGCGTTTTGGCTTAGAGTCTCCTTCCAGCAGAGCCCACTGGTGTGAGCTTGGGTTCCAGAGGCAAGAAGCCTTGGGATCAGATCCCCCTTCAACACCCAGTATCTCTGGGGCCTGGGCAACTCCCTTAACTCCTGATGCCTCGTTTTCTTGTTAAATGGAGATAATAATGCTGCAGCTCTCACTTGGGGTTGGGGGGAACTGGGTAAAAAAAATGCACGTGAGACACTTAGCATGGGGCCTGGCACAGAACAGGCGCTCAACATAGCAGCGACATCACCATCACTATGTTTTAACTCAGTATTCCCAGAACTTTACTGACCTTTGAAATCTGGAATATTACTTTTTTTAATATATTTTTTGAAGTATTATTAACCTACAATACTGTGTGAGTTACATCGCACAACATAGTGATTCGATATTTCTATACATTACAAAATGATCCCCACAAACACTAGTTTTATTAAAACTAGTAAACTAGAAGTCAAAATATAGTCAAGCTATGTTTTGGGATCGATCACTTATTTTCTTTAAATTAGCTTCCTTTTTAACTTAAATGCATTTCTTTTCAAACTGGCCATAAATGGAAAATCCTATCCTTTGCCATAAAGAAGACTACAATAGGGCTTCCCTGGTGGCGCAGTGGTTGGGAGTCCGCCTGCCGATGCGGGGGACGCGGGTTCGTGCCCCGGTCCGGGAGGATCCCACATGCCGCGGAGCGGCTGGGCCCGTGAGCCATGGCCGCTGAGCCTGCGCGTCCGGAGCCTGTGCTCCGCAACGGGAGAGGCCACAGACAGTGAGAGGCCCGCGTACAGCAAAAAAAAAAAAAAAAGACTCACAGTAAATATAAATACCATAAAAACGAAATGTCATGGAATTCTGGCTGATAGGGTGCCTGAAAAAGTCTCAGCTTTGACGTCAGTGCCCTGTGTGTGCAAAGATATTTGACAAGTGTTGGATGTTAACACTGGCCAGCTCCACGCTAAGACCCTCTTAACCAGAGGGTTGAAAGATAACGGGAATGGGCCGTGATTCCACATTATTGAACTCGGTGTCCAGTGCCCCCCGAAGTGTCTCACTGTCCACAAGGGAGGGGTGCGTGTCTCACCCACAGTGTAGTTCACACAGCCTGCTGGGTAGAAAAAGGGAAGGGGCGGGGGGGGGGGA
>NW_020172738.1:1804815-1826367 GCF_003031525.2 Neophocaena asiaeorientalis asiaeorientalis | reverse complement strand
GCGGGGAAAGACCAGGTAGGACTCACTTGCACTGGTCCAGGCAGGCGAAGATGGTGCTTGGACCAGGGTGATGGCTGTGGAGGGGAACGTGAACAGCTATACTATGGGGGTTGCACCAGCAAGTCTGGCTGAGAGACTGGATGAAATAATGAGGAAAAGAGAAGCCTCAAGGATGACTCCAAGTTTGGGGTGTCATTGCCAGAGGATCAACGTGCAAGAGGGGACAAAAATCAAGAGTTCTGTTTTGTTGTTAATTTTGAGATGTTGGACAACCAAGTGGAGATGTCAGGTAGGTAGGGGCATAGAGGGAGCTCACAGGAAAGGCCAGGTCTTAGTTGTAAACATAAGAGTCATTAGCAATATCTGACATAGGGAGAAAGCATGGATAGGGCAGAGGGCCAGGAATCAAGCCAACGCTGAGAAGTCTGATAGTAAAGGAAGGTGTCTGCAGAGAAGACACCTGCTCTGGGTCTTCTCTGGGTCTAGGTGAGCACATGGGATCCCAGGAGGTTTCCAGAGGTAAGGAGAACAGGTAGGCTCAGGTCAAAAAGTGTCCACAGGTAGGGAAAGGCAACAGAGATGTATCTCAGTGGAAGGAGCTGGTGAGCTGTGACCTCTGATCATAAGGACCCAGCAGCTCCTTTCTGCTTGTTCTCCTGTTCCCTGAATGTGGACAGGCAGGCCTGTGTTTCCCCATCCTGGCACCAGGACCCATCCCCATTTGTACAGTGAACAGAGGGAGGACCCCGGACCAGCACCCAGGTTCAGGTCTCATGGCCTCTTGACTAGATGGGCCAACCCTGGTGCTCACTGAGGTCCCCCTTCCCAGGCATCCTGTATGTTCAGCCACGGCTCTCTATGAAGACCCTTTCAAGTGCAAAAGGTTTTCACTGCTTCAAGAGAAAAATTCCTTAGCTTGACAGTTGAATGAAACTCACCTACCTCCCATGGTTAAGGTTCTTCCCAGTAAACACTGGGAAGCGTTCTACCAATGGCATTGCTCTGATGTCTCTCTTTTTAATTCAGTTGTAAAATGAAAGGGTGAATTGGTAGGTTTCCAAATGCCACAAGGCACTTTAAGACTTGATTTACAAGTGGATTATGAGTTAGATTACTTGGTGCTGCAAATTTCAGCAAACCTAATTCAAAATTATAGTAAGGAGATTATCTCACATAACAAAACAGTCAGGAAGTGTCAGGGCTGGCGAACTCAACAGTGTCATCAGAGACCTGGGGACTTTTCCAACTTCCGGCTCTGACACCCTCAGCGGAGGGCGCACTAGTTCCCCTCCTGGGCAGATGGCTGGAGGAGCCCCAGAATTATATCCTCACACCCTGACAACCAGAAGCAGGGAAAAGGCCACCTCCTTCTTGTGTCTCTTCTTGAGTTAAGAAACTCTTCCCAGGATCCCCCTCCCCTGGTATACGTGCCTCCTCATTGCGGTGACATGCCTCTGAATTGGGTCTCATGCTCCTTCTTTTTTTTTCTTAATATTTATTTATTTATTTTCCTGCGCCAGGTCTTAGTTGTGGCACACGGGATCTTCATTGCAGCATGCAGGATCTTTAGTTGTGGCGTGTGGGAACTTAGCTGTGGCGTGCATGCGGGATCTAGTTCCCTGACCAGGGGCCGAACCCGGGCCCCCTTCATTGGGAGCACTGAGTCTTAACCGCTGGACCACCAGGGACATCCCTCATGCCCCTTCTTAAGCAAATTAATAGCATGGAGGGGGTGAATTTTCATGACTGGATTAGACCAATCTAGATCTGCTCCCACACCCTGCCCCTATGGACAAGGGTGGACAAAGGAGGGGAGCAACAATGCTCCCAAATGGGGCCCCCGCCAGGAAGGCAGGTGTGTGAGTGGATTTGGGGGGAGCAGCCAGCAGCACCCACTACAACAAGGAAGTGTGTTTTAAGATATGGTAGCCTGTGATATGGTAGCCTGTGCAGGAGGAACTTCAAAGCAGACCTGTTGGCCTGGGACCTCTCTGGCTTTAGCCCCTGAAAGCCACCCTGAGGGTGCTGTGAGTCAGGGTGCACGCATGTGTTGGTGGTAGGGGGAGGGATGAGTTTGTAGACTCAGTTCTTAGACCGTCTGGGAGGGAAACAAGCGGTTTGGTGTCCTTCTCAGTCCAGAGCATGAAGAAGCATCTGATGACACTGGCAGAGCCTCCTCTCCAGGGAAACATGTTTCTAGAATGTTCTTCCCAAAAGCTTGGAGAGCCTCTCTCTCTGCATCCCACCAATGAATGATGCGGCACTAAAACCAAGGGGCTGCTTCCCCTCTCCTTTTGGGCACTGAATGTAGTAAAACTCTCCACCGTGGCTCGGCGTTTGGGAAGCGAGAGGCTCCGTCTTAGCTCCTGGGATCCCTGGGGGAAGGGAGAGGAAACAGAAGGCACCCAGTTCATGCCAGGCACTTTGCAAAAGCTTGTTACAGCCTGAAGGGAAAAAACAAAGTCTTTGAGAGGCCGAGTTCGGACAAAAGGAAGAGTGGACGTGATGAACGGAAGAAATTTGAATCCGAAATTTATTTTCCCACAGGAGGATCTTAGCTGCTAAACCCTCACCCTGAGGCTATAAAACTGGAAAGCCACCAGAATTCTGGGGTCATAGAGTATTGTCTAAGCTCATGGTTCTGTCCTTATTTTTCTTACAGATCCAGTTTTCCATCAAGGATCTCTCTTGTCACCAAAATAGAACAAAACAAAACAAACCAAAAAAGAATTCTGTTTCTTTAGTGTATTCTACCCAGAGACACAGAGATTGGCCTTGGCAAATGGGTAGGGAGGTGAACTTGGGGGTGACCGTGAGCCTCAGGTAAGCCAGGGTGGGATCCTGCTGTTCCTGTTGGCGGCCGCACACCCAAGGGGGGCAACTTTCTCTGCACACGCTCACAGAACAATTTCAGATCCTCCCACTATAAATGCAGACATCAGACAACTTAATTCAATACCTAACATAACTCCGGGCCGGGCTTGCAGCCTTGTGGTCTGTCTGGTGGGTGACTTAGCTGCACCCAGCCATTGCCTGGTGGGTTTGGACATCTAGCTTCTGAGCGGCCGAGGCAGAGGTCTTACTTCAAGGTGACCCCGGGAAACACCAGTAGACGTGAAACAGAAAAGGGAGGACCGTGAATACAGGTGCAGTGGCCACTGGGGGCAAATGAAGCTGAATCCTGCTGGGGCAGCGCTAGGGAACAGAAGACACACATCAGATTAATCTCACCCAAGGAGGAGAAGCTGGGCTTTTATATACCCATCAGTTAAGGGCTGCTGGGAGGGAGGTGGTTAATTCCCCCACACTTTTGTCCCCTGGGGAGTGCAGAGGGTGGAGGTCGGGAGCTGAGAATTCACTGAAGCAGTTACATAAGAGGATAGGAGGGGGCAGGTAGTAGGGGGTGAGGACAGCCCTGAACTCAAGTGAGTGAGTGCACAGAGCACCTGGGTGACCCGCTTGCCTCTAAGAGGGGGCCAGGCTCGGAGCAAGCGGGATTGGGCGCGGGGGGGCGGGCAGGCAGGTTACCCGGAAACCCGGAGCCCACCCTCCACCTCCCAATCCCAGGATGTCCCTTCCTGAACAGATGCTGGGAGATTGGAAGTGGGTACCCTGGATTGACAGGATCCTTCTCTGGGAAGCCAGCCTCGGGAAGAATAATGCTGACTTCCAGGGTGGGGTGTGGCCATGTTGAGGTCTGTCCTGCAGATCAGCATGAAAGGGACCCGTAGGCATGGCGGAGGGGACCGGGGACCCCGGGGCTGCTGCCTCTGGTCAGCACAGTTCCTCTGACTGAAGATATCTAGCTCCCTTTTCTGGCGTATTACTTAGGCCCCCGTTTGTTGTAAATGTCAGACAATCCAACCCAAAGTGGCCTGAGCAAAATGAGCATGTATTAACTCCTGTAAAAGTCAAGAGCGTTCCAGTCCAGATATGGTTTGTTCCAGAGGTGCCGGCTGCGCCCCCAGAGCCCATTTCTCTCCATCTGCTTTGCCGTGTCAGTTCCATGCTCAGGCAAGCTCTTCCCACAACGTGGCCAGCAAGGTGGCCAGATGGCTGCTCTGGCAACAGCCCCCCAGCCTCCGAGGTCAAGTCTGGCAGAGAAGGCCTCTGATGGGGCTCTGATTAAGTCCTGTGTCGCTCCCGGAACCTGCGCTCTGCCCAGGGGAATGCAGTGCTCTGATTGGCCAGCCTAGCCCCACACAACCACCTCTGGAACTGAGGGTCAACTCCACAGCAAGTGAGAGGGCTGAGAGCAGGGAAGAGACAAAACAGTAATTTTGGTAACCTTTAACCAAAGGAAATGGTAATGGATGCAAGGCAGCGAAAACAGCAGATACCTACTCTGGGTAGGTTTGGGCCTGTGACCAGGGCCCTGGTGCTGCCCTCCCACTCCTGCCCCTTTCCCGTCCACCCCGACCCCTTCACCAGAATGAATGCCTGAGTAGCCAGGAGCTGAGGGTTCACAGCTACTTTGAGCCCCAGACTCCTGGGGATGGATTCCCCAGGGCAGCGGTGACCTGGGCAGTTCTACCCTCCCACCCAGGGAAATGTATAGGCAGTGCTGGTTGTCACAATAACTAAGGGATTCTATGGGCCATTAGTGGTGAAGGCCAGTCCCACACAATAAATAACTATCCCACCCCAAATGCCAATAGCAGCCTCCTTGGCAACCACTGCCATTGGGTTCACCTGTGGATACTCTCCTACACTGGCTTTGCTTGGGTTTTACAGCACTTGTCATGGACCATAGACCTCATTCTTAAAGAGCGGAAACCACATGCTAAATAGCCACATGCCAAGAGTCCCCCATCACCCTTCATCCTACTGTGTGCAGTTCTGTTGGCATGTCCGCCTCTCCCCTCTGTTAGGTTCTGGAGCCAGAGACCAGGTGTTTTTCCTCTCTCAAATCCTTCCCAGAACATAACAGAATCTCACGAATAAACAGGCCTGCCACCATTGGGACCATTTTTGGATAAGATGAGATTTGATTTGGACCGTTATATTCAGAGTGGCTTATAAATGTGATCACTGGATTGAACTATAGTTGACCCTTGAACAACTCAGGTTGGAGCTGCACGAGTCCACTGATACGTGGATATTTTCCGGCAGTAAATACTACAGCACTACGTGGTCATGGTTGGTTGAACCCAAGGATGCAGAGGAAGTGCAGATACGGCGGGCCAACAATAAATTATACTCATATAACCCCCCACGTTGTTCAAGGGTCAACTGTGTTGTTCTGGGGTTTTTTGAAAATTTAAACTTCTTTATTTTACAGTTTACAACTTGGATGTTTTATGTTTTGATGTTTGAAACAAATATGCAAACAATGACTTTTATGGAAAACTACATAAGCAGTAAGCACTCTCGTTATTTGATAGGTTTATGAACAGTCTCCAGGAGGCTGAAAATAGCTAAGATTCAACTTTATTTTAATTACTGCCAATTTCAAGTGTTAGCTCCGAGAGGTGCTTTTGAAGTTTAGAGCCAGAGAGAAGTGGAACCAAGTATATTTGCGAACACAGTGCAGTAACTAAGGCTGCCCTGGCTGTGAGCCTGGAGACGGTCTGGCTGAGACTAGGCTTCAGGATTTAGCATCTTCACCAGGCTGGACTCACACCTCGGCTCTGAATGTGGTCTCCAGACCACAGGTTCGTTACTCTTGGGAAAGTCAGGTCTATCCCACTGGAACAATCCATTCAAGAGTGAGAGATGAGAGTACAAGAAGGAAAAGGCAGAACGAAGCCCAGAAGGACCCATCTTCCTACAGTGGCTGTCTGGTCGACCCAGCTCATTGGTGCCAGGAGTCTAGGACCAGGTGAAAGGTCCTGAGCTTTCCAGACACTACTATGGTCTCCATTCATCCCACCCCCACCTCCAGAGGACAACCACTCTCCCACTTGCCATGAAGCCTGGTGGGTTACCGGTAGAGTTAGTAACCAGGATCCAGAGAACTGAACTGACAAATCCAGTCATAAAAATCCTGTGGAACACCGAAGTACAGCCTCTTCTGCCTCCGGCCTAGGGTCCCAGGCAGGGAAGTAGACTAGGCCTGCAGCCACTGGTAACCCATTGGAGGAAGGACAGCTCTTCACACTGCTCTTGCAAGTTCTGGCTTTACCAGCAAACTCAGGAAGATCCTATCTCCCCAGGCAACTCCTCCTTTGCATATGCAGAAACAGCATATATGCTTATAATATGCAAATTATATGCGTTATCACACCTCACACAGCCAGTCACGGGTCCCCAGTGACGTGAGAAGGGATGGAAAAGGAGCCCATCTGAGCATGGGGCTGAATCCCACATCAACACCAAACAGCCAGAATCGCCCCCTCCCCAACGCTGCCCCCTGAGCTGCCATGCCCCTCCCCGCAAGGCCATATCCTTAAGGCAAGAGGAGGCTGCAGAGCATGGAACAGTGGCCCCTGGCACTGAGAATAAGGTTACGTGTTTACCTCATGCAAACCAGCTCCTTGGAAACCTGCAGGGGACAAGTGACTCAACACACACATCCCAGAATCCTCGCCGGCTCTTGGCAAATGTGCCTTCCCCCACTGGCTCAGCCGCAGCTGCCGGGATTTCTCTTCTCCCTTCTGTACTGTTCACATGGAGCAGCAAACACAGAAAGACTTTATTCACGGGCTCCAAGGCTCGGCCTTCTATTGAGAGCTTTCCGAATAGGCAAATTCCTCAGTGTTGGATTCTTCTTCTCAAGGGCTTTAAAGCTGTGTACTCCCCCTGTGCACAGTTAAGCAGGTCAAGACTTCCCTGGGCAGGAGCTTCCTTAAAAATAATTCTTCATGACATTTTTTTTCCCTTAAATTCCATATGTATGTGTTAGCATACGGTATTTGTCTTTCTCTTTCTGACTTACTTCACTCTGTATGACAGACTCTAGGTCCATCCACCCCGTTACAAATAGCTCAATTTCATTTCTTTTTATGGCTGAGTAATATTCCATTGTATATATGTGCCACATCTTCTTTATCTATTCATCCGATGATGGACACTTAGGTTGCTTCCGTGTCCTGGCTATTGTAAATAGAGCTGCAATGAACATTTTGGTACATGACTCTTTTTGAATTATGGTTTTCTCAGGGTATACGCCCAGTAGTGGGATTGCTGGGTCGTATAGTAGTTCTCTTTGTAGTTTTTAAGGAACCTCCATACTATTCTCCACAGTGGCTGAACCAATTCACATTCCCACCAGCAGTGCAAGAGGGTTCCCTTTTCTCCACATCCTCTCCAGCATTTATTGTTTCTAGATTTTTTGATGATGGCCATTCTGACTGGTGTGAGATGATATCTCATTGTAGTTTTGATTTGCATTTCTCTAATGATTAATGATGTTGAGCATTCTTTCATGTGTTTGTTGGCAGTCTGTATATCTTCTTTGGAGAAAATGTCATGAAGAACCTAGGGATAAGACAGGAATAAAGACACAGACCTACTAGAGAATGGACTTGAGGATATGGGGAGGGGGAAGGGTAAGCTGTGACAAAGTGAGAGTGGCATGGACATATATACACTACCAGACGTAAGGTAGATAGCTAGTGGGAAGCAGCCACATAACACAGGGAGATCAGCTCGGTGCTTTGTGACCACCTAGAGGGGTGAGATAGGGAGGGTGGGAGGGAGGGAGACACAAGAGGGAAGAGATATAGGAACATATGTATATGTATAACTGATTCACTTTGTTATAAAGCAGAAACTAACACACCATTGTAAAGCAATTATACTCCAATAAAGATGTAAAATAATAATAATAATAATTCTTGCATTTAAAGGAGAAACTTCTGAAACTGCCATAAAGCAGAACTTCCAGCTGCGAAGTCAGGCTTGACAAAAAAGGGCCGGAGCCCAGCTTCGCCTCGTTGCGGGTACGCAGGTGGAAAACCCCTACTTTTGCTGTCGGTGCCCCGCTCCCACCTTCGCCTGACCTCCTTCATTCAGAGCTGCCCTGTGCCTGTGTGCACGCGAGTCCTGGGTGACTGGAGACTCAAACCAAGACAGTTGTCGCCCACCAGAAGCTCAAATCCAGGGAGCTGGACGAGCCTCTAAATGAGCCGGCTCTCCTCTCTCTAGGGGCCCTGGGCCTGCCTGCTCCCTTCACCCCTAGAACCAGGAGGTTCCGATCTCAGCCCCTCCCGGACAGAGCAGATCCCCACTGGCATGACTGTTGTGTCAGTAAGCAGCGGGCGTTTCAAGGTTTGTCGTCCTGTCTGGGCTCCTCCACGGTGACATTTCAAAGACTAGGTCCCTTCCCCTGAGCTTCTGGTTCACCCTCTGTCCAGGTCTCCCTGCAGGACGGGGTGCCCTCTCCTCCCTTGGGCATCAGACAGGGTTCAAGCTGAAATAACTAAGGCAAACAGGATTCCTCTCTCCTTTCACTACCTTTCCCACCCCTGCCAAGAGATCCCTTGGTTAAAATGGGACACTTTTTCTCGATTATGTAGGATTTCACACCATATATTTGTTACACGCTCTTGTCACTTCTCATGGAAAGCGTTCCATGCAATATCTCATGTTAACAGCTGCATGATGTGCCATCACATGACTGTTTCTTTTCTTCTTTTTAAATTTTTATTGGAGTATAGTTGCTTTACACTGTTGTGTTAGTTTCTTCTGTACAGCAAAGTGAATCAGCTATATGTATACATATGTCCCCTCCTGTTTAGATTTCCTTCCCATTTAGATCACCACAGAGCACTGAATAGAGTTCCCTGTGCTATACAGTAGGTTCTCATTAGTTATATATTTTAGACATAGTAGTGTATATATGTCAGTCCCAATCTCCCAATTCATCCCCCCCCCCCTTCCCCGCCTTGGTAACCATAAGTTTGTTCTCTACACCATGACTGTTTCCTTTTTTTTTTTTAAAGTCTTTATTGAAATCATTACATATTGCTTCCGTTTTATGTTTTTTGGTTTTTCGGCCATGAGGCATGTGGGATCTTAGCTCCCCGACCAGGGATCGAACCCACACCCCCTGTATTGGAAGGCGAAGTCCTAACCAATGGACCGCCAGGGAAGTCCCTCTACAACATGACTGTTTCTTAATTGATCAAATGAGCCTCTGCAGGTTCTGCATTGTGCTGGCTCCCAGTACGGCTCAGTGAACACTGGCTATGATACCCATCAGAGTCATTGACGGGGAAGGGGCTTAGACATAAGGGAAACAGGGGCTCGTGATCTGTAGAGTCTACAGGTCGGGCAGGCTCTGGGGTGAGCTTAATCCAAAGATCCCATTTCTTTCTTTCTCCCCACTCTGCCTTCCATGAAGTCAGCTTCATACTAAGATTAACTCTCCTTGCGGTTGTGAGATGGCTGCCAACAGCACCTGCTACTGAACCAAACTTAGGTCCACTGGCCTGCACAGTAAAGCCAGTCTACTTGCCACCAGGTTGTGGTGAAGGAGAGTGCAGCGTTTATTGTAAGGCACCAGACAAGGAGTTGGGGGCAGCTAATGCTCAAAGAACCCGAACTCCCCAATGGGTTTCAGGGAAGCAGTTTTTTAAATTTTTTATTGAAGTATAGTTGGTTTACAATGTTGTATTCGTTTCTGCTGTACGGCAAAGTGAATCAGTTATACATATAGAATATCCACTCTTTTTTCGATTCTTTTCCCATATAGGTCGTTACAGAGTATTGAATAGAGTTCCCTGTGCTATACAGCAGGTCCTTATTAGTCATCTATCTTATATATAGCAGTGTGTATATGTCAATCCCAATCTCCCAATTTATCCCTCCGCCGTCCCCAAGGAAGCACTTTTAATGGCAACGTAAGGGAGGGGAGTCACAGGGTATGCGGTCAGCTCATACACAATTCTCTGATGGGTTGATGGTGAGGTAACAGGGTGGTGTCCCTGGGGTTAATATTCTCAATCCTCAGGCTCCAGTAGGTCTGGAGGCTACCTGCCCATGGTCAACAAGTACTTAACTTCTTCCATTTAGTGGGGGTTTTAGCATCTGTAGAAGAACTCAGGAAATGTGCATCAAATACGATTATCTAGGTACTTCAGGGAGAAACTAAAGGTTCTGTGATTGCCACGTGACTGATTTACTGTTTAAATTCTTACCAGTTCTCCTGGCCCAACTGCTATTTATGTCACTACACGTTCACATTCTTTCAGTCATTAGTTCTTGAGCCAGGCTTTTGTAACTGAGGGGAAGCCGACAGCTCTTCTACAAACAAGAGGCAGGCAGAGGACATGGGGGGAAGGGTCTGTCCCAGGAAGGCCCCATGGCCTTAAACACCCAGGACCACGAAGGGTGGCAGAATATGCTACCCCAAAATAAGCCACTTTGGCATAAGGGTTGTTTTGAGCTAAAAACACTTAAAACACAGATGATGCAAGAAGGGCATTCTAATCTCCCCTTTCCTTCCTGAAAATAGGAGACAAAAGCTCCCACATAAAAGATGTCCTCCCTGTACCAGAAAGAAAGTAGCATTCTTATCATCAAGGACAAAACGTTAAGACTGAGATAATTCTATACAAACAGACCTTGTTAAAATAATTCTTATCTTCCTTTAGCCTCCCCACACAGTTTATTAACTTTTCCACAATTGCCTCTCTTTGTTCAACCTAACATAAAAGCAGGTAGGTTTTGCCATTTCTTGAGATGTTCATTCCCTTATGAAGGCTCCCATGTCATATAAAATTTGTATAAATGTGGATGCTTTTCTCCTGTTGATCTGTCTTATGTCAGTTTAAATCTTAGGCCCAGCCGAAAAACCCTGAGAGAGTACAGGGAAAATGTTGCCTCTCCTACAGATACAGTGGGTCTTTGTCAACATCCAGAGAAAGTGCCCACAAGCCTGTGCATTTCCCAGCACTCCAAGCAAGAGTCCTATAATTCACTCTAATTGGACCACCTTGGGTCACATGACCCCCAGCGATGGGGAGGGACTGGAGTGTGCCGACTGGCTTAGGCCACCCAGGGCCCACTCGTGAGCTGGGTTGGTTTAGTTTCCCCTAAAGTGACTAGACTGCATGAGGGAAGGCAGATGATCTGAGTGAAAATTGGGTTATTTTAATAAGCAAGCATAGAATGCCGAGGAGGTGATCAACATGCACATTCTCAATATTGGTTTTTTCCTTTTTTAACACGTCGCCTACTGATGGATATATACATTTTTCCAATCTTTCACTTTTACAAACAGTACTACAATGAACATCCTCAAACGTACCTACCCTTTTGCACAGGATTCCCAATACGCTCTTCAAACTTGGGCTACACCTCTCTCTCCACGTTTGGGGCCCCAAGAACAAGCTGCCTGACACCTTTACTGTCATCACCTCCATAGCCTGAGTAATGAAGACAGAAATGAGTCAGGCTGGCTTCTAGGGTTGGGAAAAGTGATGCTTGATTCTCACGGCACAGCGGCCCAATTATGGCCAGTGAGTGCTCCCCTAGGGCCAGAAATCCTGGTCAGATACCTTCATTGGTCCACCTGCCATGTGTCTTTAGATTAATTCAGTGAACTACAAAGACTAGCTAGGTCCCTGCCACACACCTGACAAATATTGGTGAGACAGAGGCATAAAAACGCAATGCTCTCTCATTCAAAAAGTTGAGGCGAAAGAGGGACATATAGTCCATAGCTATAACAATAAAGTCTTTCTACATACTGATTTAGTTGCACCTCACAAATTTTGGTGTTTTATTTTTGCTTTTATTCAATTCAAAATGTTTCCCAATTTCACTTGTGTTGTTTTCATTTGTCCCACAGTTTACTTAGAAAGTGTGTTGCTCAATTCCCATATATTTGAGGAATTTCTAGATATCTTATTACTATTGAATACCTCAGATAACATACTCTGTGTGTTTTTCAATCCTTTGAAACTGATTGAGGCTTGTTTTATGTTTTTTTTTATACAATCTGATGATCTCTGTTTTTCACATATAAGTATTTGGTGCGTTGATATAAATAATTATTAACAAGGTTAGATTTCAGTCTACCATCTTGGTTTAGTGTTCTATGTATCCCATCTGTTCTTTTTTTCTATTCATCCCTTCTCTGTCATATTTTGAGTAAGTTGATTATCATTTAGTTTGCCATTTATTTCATCTGTTAATTTTTTTAGCTAAGCTTCTTGGTGTCAGTTCTAGTGTTTTCTTCCTAGAAACTGAAACATTCATTTTAACTTACCCATGTTATTGGGCTCAAGCCTGCTTACCACCCCCTGCTTGTTACCTCCTACTTGTGAAATGTCTGTCCCTCACTCACATCATTTCTCCAGTCCCGGGAGCTGTTCATTCATGCATTCATCTCTCAGATTCGCACTTAATGAGTACCAGGATGTCGCAGGAAGAGGATGCCAAGTCTCAAACAAGGCATAAAAAGGAAGGGAGTTGGTTCCTTCCACCACCAGAAGTGATGAGGCAGTACAGTCATTATCTCTAGCACCAGTGTGAGAGGATGCTGTCACTGTAGAAAATAAGGCCATTATAAGGATGAAGCCAGACGCTCTCTTCGATCATCTCCCAAGCAGTCCCGGTCAGCCCGACCTGAATGTGAACAAGTCAGGCTTCCTGCACAAAATGATTACCCAGGTACAGGCAGAAGTCATTGAACTGGAAAAGCCAGAAAGATTATGGGCGACTTGGAGCCAATTTTCCACACTAGTGCATCTGAGGATGATTTAAGAGCATCTTGAAATCTTAAGACCAGTGCACAAGGCCTGTATGTGTCAGGCTGTGCACGGAGGGGCTTTTTTTTTTTTTCTTTGTGGTACGCGGGCCTCTCACTGTTGTGGCCTCTCCCGTTGCGGAGCACAGGCTCCGGACACGCAGGCTCAGCGGCCATGGCTCACGGGCCCAGCCGCTCCGCGGCATGTGGGATCTTCCCGGACCGGGGCACGAACCCGTGTGCCCTGCATCGGCAGGTGGACTCCCAACCACTGCGCCACCAGGGAAGCCCCCAGAGGTGCTTTTTATAAGTACTAAAAAGTTCCCAACATTAGGGCACTGATTAAAATAAAGTATCGTTAATCATATACATGATACTATTTAGCCTTTTGAAATGAAATGTCAGTCTATATAGATGTTGACATGGAAAGATATCCAGAATCTGTGGTTCCATGAGAAAAGCAGAGATCCGAACACTGTGCACTGAGTGACGCTCTCCGTACAAATGGGTTATGGTAGAGTAGATCTATGGTAGGAGGCATGGAGTAGGGATTGTGTCTGGCTTTGAATTCTGTCATATTCCAAGACATAATACAGGGATTTATATATACTAGGCCCTCAATAAATATTTATTGAATATAATAAACACCTTGTTAAAAACCTGGAACGTTAACCCCCTAGCTGTTAATAGTAGGATGGTGGGTGATATTTTTTTCTTTTTTATTGTCCTTATTTTCTGTTTTTTCTGCAAGAAATATCCTGAGAAGGGGATTGATCACTGCCTTCAGAATTACCCTGTAATGAATACATACATTCCTCTGTCAGCACACGCTGGGTTTTCAGGTCACTGGTGTATGTGTTGATGGCTGAGGGAGCTGGAGGCCAGTGGAGGCTCCGATCAGCTTCAGTGACTACAGATTGTTTTTCGCAAGTTTGCCTCTCAGACGAACTAGTGACTTTCTGATGTTGATCTGTACCAGATCCACGCCCAAAGAGGAAACAAAAAAAAGCTTAAAAACTCAAAGTTCTTACAATTCTTCAAGAGGATTATAAAGCTGCATGAGGATGTGAGTTTCTGAGTCTCATTCCATATCCAGAGAATAAAGATAAGCTCATAACTATTGTGTCGGGTGTCAAGTAAACATCAGACGGAAGAAGGGGAGGGATTTTTTTGTTGTTTTTAATTTATTTTTGGTTGCATTGGGTCTTTGCTGCCGTGCGCAGGCTTTCTCTAGTTGCAGTGAGCAGGGGCTACTCTTCATTGCAGTGTGTGGGCTTCTCATTGTGGTGGCTTCTCTTGTTGTGGAGCACGGACTCTAGGTGCATGAGCTTCAGTAGTTGTGGCACATGGGCTCAGTAGTTGTGGCTCGTGGGCTCTAGAGCGCAGGCTCAGTAGTTGTGGCACATGGGCTTAGCTGCTCCACGGCATGTGGGATCTTCCCGGACCAGGGATCGAACCCATGTACCCTGCGTCGGCAGGGGGGATTCTTAACCACTGCACCACCAGGGAAGCCCCAGAAGGGGAGTTCTGAAAGAATGCAAGTGGGTGAAAATTCTTTCTACCACAGGAATCACAGAAGTGGTGACAAAATGATTATTCTCAAAGACAAATAAAAACTTTCAATTTGATAAAACCCCTGAGCTCCCCAGATTAGAGAATGGCACAGAGTCCAGTATAAGTCCAAGTGAAAACATGTTAAATATTTTATGTGTATCTTTATTTTTATCTTGCCCTGACTAAAAAATAGAGAAAAAAAACATTTAAGCTTGCTTGCAAAATACGTTAATAAAATATATTTTTAAGAAGTCACAGAGGACATTAGGAAGAAGAGAGAATTAGCTTAGGAGGAATAATGTGAAGCCAGGGATAAGATTAATACACAAAATGCTTGCCATGAAAGTGCTCCACACTTGCTAGTTATGAACCACAATTTGACTCTGAGCTTCCTAGCAGCCCATGCAAAGAAAGAAACAAGACCAGCTGTTTTACTCACGATGTCCATTAGGTTAAAAACAAATCAGGGGGCTTCCCTGGTGGTGCAGTGGTTGAGAGTCTGCCTGCCGATGCAGGGGACACGGGTTCGTGCCCTGGTCTGGGAAGATCCCACATGCCGCGGAGCGGCTGGGCCCGTGAGCCATGGCCGCTGAGCCTGCGCGTCCGGAGCCTGTGCTCCGCAACGGGAAGAGGCCACAACAGTGAGAGACCCGCATACCCCCGCCCCCGCCCCAAAAAGACAAATCAGGTGCTTAATTCCAAGACCAGAAAAGAATTTCTTCCATGTGTTTCCATAGTGAACAAGGGGTCCCACTGAACACACAGATCTGGCAATGAAACCCGTGTTTCCATGCACTCACTGAGCCCATCCTTCTGAATCTTTGATCCATCCCTCTGGGCAAGAGAAGTGCTGGCTGGGAACTGGTCTGATCAAGAAATGTTATCATACGATTAATATTTAGTGGTCACCTCGTTCTATACCAGGCTCCCTGTGGACAATGTTCATGAAGTCACCCACTGTTCATATCCCCAAAACACACTTCCTAGATCTCATCAGCTGGAGACTAAGGGGCTGAGAAAGTGCACAGAATGAGACGTATAGGTACAGGAGCGGGGAGTCCATGGTGAGCACTGGCCCTCAGGTCCAGCCCCACGGACACAGCTGGCATTGTATTTGACAGTCTGTAAAGGGTGCTCACTCTGAGCCTTGGCTGAGGAATAAGGATGCCTCCTGTGATTACTGACCTTTCATCCACTCTGACCTCGAGGGGCCTGGCAGGTAAAGGGTGCCTGGTTGGTTGAGGTTGGTACATTCACGATATCCTAGGGGAGGTACGGTCCCATTCCATTCTCAGAGTCCCTGGCCACTTCCTGGCCACTCTTGGCCAGCACCATTCTACCGTAAGGCTGGATCTGGGGAGACTCAGGCTCAAGCTCTAACTTCATCTGGCCAGGCAGATTTTAAAGGAGGACCAGGTTGAGTGGCTTCAAGATCACCCCGTCCTTATAGCACAGGTCAGCTGTTGCTTCTTCTCTGCCCTACCAGACTCTCAGATGTTGACAGAGCCTCACAAAGTCACCTTGAGCCCATGGCCATGGCAGCAGGTGCAGATGCCCTCTTTGAGGTTGCAGGTTGAGGCCACATTTTGCCCACATTGTGCTGGGCTAAGGATGCAGACACGCAGACCCTGCTCAGGCGAGCTTGTCTGCCGCTCCTGGATGCCAAGCAGAGCTGGCTGGTGCCCGCGCTTCACACAGATGTCCTTTCAGTTGTTGCTCCCGGGTCTTCAACCACGTGCCCCTCAGTGGATGGGTAGAGGAGGGATGGAATAGGATGGCTGAAGGGCGGCCTGAGTACAGGTGTCTACCGATGGAGGATTACCTCCCTGCCGCTGCCCCTCACTCAGCCAGTGCGGGTGTGTCCTTGGGGGCTGCCCACTCCTCCTCCTGACACCAGCGAACCATCGTGGGCCCAGCAGGGGTACTGTAGGGGCTTAAGCCAGGGTCTCTGGCTCAGCATCCCCTCCCAGGCTTCTTAACAAACTTTCATTAGACCCCTAGAGTTCAGGGAAAACTGAGATGCTTAACCCCCAGAAGGACACCAGCTGTCACACAGATCTGCACTCCCAGTGCCCTTATGGGAACCAGTCCTGGCCAGGTATTCGATGAAGGGAAGCGGAATACGCCACCCCAAAATGTGCCACTTTGGCGTGTGGATTATTTTGAGGTGAAGGCAATGAAGACCCAGCCGACTTAGGGGAAGCTTTTAACCTCTCCTCTTTTTTTCTGGCCACACTGTGTGGCATGCAGGATCTTAGTTCCCCAGCCACGGACTGAACCAATGCCTCCTGCTTTGGGAGCATGGAGTCAACCACTGGACTGCCAGGGAAGTCCTTCCTCTCCCGTAACTGCCTAAAAGATTTTAAAAAGGAAGCCTGTACCAAAAAGACAGCTATTACCAGAGATAACTTTTTTCTAATCTGAAAGACTTACCTGCATGGCAGGGCAAACATCTGGTTGCCAACCACCTGCGCTTCTCATCTTCCTGTGAATGGCCCTCCTCCCCTCTGGAGCCCCAGGCCCCTAACCCTTTCCTCAGCCCAGGACGGCATGTAAGCCTCCATCGCCCAACTGCCTTTGCATCTCCTGTCTTTGTGGGGCTCTGGTATGCACATAATTAAATTTGTTTTTCTCCTATTAATTTGTTGTCTGTCGATTTAATTACTGAACCAGCCAGAGAACCCAGAATGGAGGAAAGGAATCCTTTTCTTCCCCAACAATGAGGAAATGAAGTCCTAGCACACTGGTGCCCTGTCTTGTCATCCAGCAGCCAGGACACAGAGGTGAAACGGCTAGGTGGTACTTTGGGGGGCTCCAAGGAGCTCTGGTCCTTTATGTCTCAGCACAGAAAGAATTCAGTGAGAGGCAAAGTAACAGATAAGAAATGACTTATTACAATAGGATGCTTGTGAGGGTGAGAGGGTGCCACCCTAAGAACTTAGTGGGCTACAGTTTTATAATCAAAGGAAAAGTGGGGAGGGGGAAAAGACCCCCATCTTCCTCATTCTTGAGTAGACATCACACTTCCATCAACAGCTCCTTCTCCAGGTTGGGCAAGGGAGTTTTCTTGTCCCTACGTGGTCAAGCCAAGACTGTCGTGGCACTATGAAAAAACTGTTTCAGGTCTCAGTACAATGAGGGTCTTTCACTTTGAAATGTCACCTTTCCATAAATTATTGTGTTTTTATGTGTGCAGAGAACGTGTCCTAGGGATCACTGACTTACTGAGCTCACTGGGCAGGATGTGGGTCTCACACCACCATTGTTTTATTGTTTTGGGGCATGTCTCACGCTTCTGTTGCACGGTTTTGTTGCTAAGCAGGCCTGCTTGGTTTTGTGGTTAAGCAAACCTTCTTTCTTGAGTGATCATTAACTTCCAGGGGTCTCCCATACTTTTTGTTTACTTACAATCCCCTAGTGGGATTAACTATTTAATTACCTAATTTGTCCCTTTACCCTGTCCCTGTCAGAGGGGGCTGCTCCACCATGGGGCCCACAGTTCCTCGTTGGACCCAGGCTTTGAACGTCCTCCCATGCCTCCTCCCACCCCAATCTCATTCCTCTGTGGTCCAGGGGCTCCCCCAATTTCCTTTCCCTCCATGGTCTTCCTCACATTTAAGATCTTTTTTCCTCTATCTGTCTCACCAGGGAGCCCATAAAGTCTCCCCAGGTCCCACCTTCCTCACAGCTCCCAAAACAATTGTCTTGGGGAGAAAAGAGAGTGTGGAAGGACAAAAGAGAGGAAAGAAAGAGGGAAGGAAGAGTGATGATAAGGGAGAAAAAGAAACAGTGGGGACACGGGAAAGGGGGAGCAGAAGGAAGGGAGGGGAGGGGAAGGAAGAAAAGGAGAATAGGATGAAAGAGAGGGAGAAGAGAGGCGAAAGAAAGCACCAGCAACTCAACCAAGACTACTCCTTGTTTTCCAAACCAGCACTTTTCTGTCACTCTTCCTCCCAAGTTCTGCTTGAGTGAACATGAAGAAGCAAACTGTTTCAGAAATCCCAGTTTCACTTTACATCTCCATTGATAAACCAGAGAAACAAGAAAAAGCCTGGTTGTTTTATGATTTTTAGGGCATGGACAGAGGGGGGGAAGAAATATCCTTGGCATCCTGCCTTTTTCCTAAGGTCTTTGTAATTTCGTGTTAATTTGCCATGTAAATAGTACAGGTAAAGATAAACTTCACTAGCCCTGGACTCTGACCTTTGTTTAATGCCCCACCCCCTGTCTGATCTATCCTCCAACCCACCACTGGAAAGTTTGGTATTGTTACCTGGAAATTTAGAGCCAGAGAATAAATAGCTGGAGAGGCAGAGCGTCTTGGTTTTAGACAAGCCTCACGAGAAAGTACAAAAACACCAGCACAGGGACTTCCCTGGTGGTCCAGTGGTTAAGACTCTGCACTTCCAATGCAGAGGGCACGGGTTCGATCCCCCATGCCGTGCAGTGTGGCCAAAACAACACAAAACAAAAACACCAGCACCTCTGAGAGTTCCTCTCTAATCAGCTGATAAGTTTTCCTCTCTTCCTCAGAAAGGTAACCAAATGGGGCCAATTCCTTTTCCACTTACCTGGTAGGGCTCCCAGCCACTCTGCCGCCCTCCCAGCTTATGCCCACCCAAGCTGTGCTTTGCAGGCACCACACTGCACCGTTTACTTAGACAAGAATCATTTAAACAAGTGATTTAATCCCTCTTACTCCCTATTGTTGAGCACGCCTGTATTTATTTCTCTTCTTGTTGGAATGTTTCCTCTAACGGTGCTTTCAAAGAGGGGCTGTATGTGATAAAGGCGTTATCTCCTGTATATGCCTGATAATTTAGCAAAATCTAGCTTCAAAGTTCTTTCTTTTTGATACTTTAAAAATATTATTCAACTATCGTTTATTTTTTGGCTGCACCACACAGCATGTAGAATCCTAGCTCCCCAGCCAGGGATAGAACCTGTGCCCCCTGCAGCGGAAGTGCAGGGTCTTAACCATTGTACCGCCAGGACAGTCCCTATCTTCTTAAATCCAGTGTTACTATTAAAGAAATCTGAAGTCGATTGAATTTTGTTCCTTCCTCAGCCCTCTGCCATCCAGCTGCCTGGAACACAGAGGTAATGACTGGAGCTTTAGCTGCGAGTTTGAATCATGAAGAAGAGATGGGGGAATAGTGATCTGGAATGCAACCTGAGTCTTCAAAGACCTAGTAAAACAGAGCTACTACATCAGCCATAAACTGTCCACCTCCAAACTTCTACAAGAGAGAAAAATAAACTTTCATCCTGTTTATGCCACTGTTATTTGTAGTCTGTGTCATTAGCAGCTGAAATGAATCTTAATTCATTTATTGATTAAATCTGTACTGGCTTATACTTTCCAGAAATCTGATTAAACTAATAGCTTTCACTGTTTTCTTATAACAAAGGTATTCCATTTATTTTATATAGTTAGAAAATACAGATAAGCAAAAAGGACAAAATAAAAATTACCTGTCATTCTTACTATCTAGAGATGAGTATGACTACTTTTTGAATATATTCTTCTGGACACAGACACACACACACATATTGTTTTAATTTTAGAAGATTAGGATCATCTGGAAAGGACTTCTGTTTCTCTCCCACACACCACAACCCAACCACTTGCGGCCTCCAGGAAGGTAGGGTGGGGGAGGGCATGTCTCATAGTTTTTAGGTTTGTTTCTCAGTCCTCTTCAACCTCCTTCTTGCTTCCGTGGCATCTTCAGGATTGTATTCACGGGAATGGGCCAGCATCTCAAGCACATTACCATAGTGTCAGCCCTGCATTATTTTTTTCATTGCACCGATCACTGTCTGAAGCTGTTATTTATGAATTTACTTGTTTCTCGTCTTTCTCTCCCAGCCTCCACTAGACCGTCAGCTCCACAAAGGTAGGAACCTGGCCTGTTCACAGCTGTCTTCCCAGCACCAGCACAGTGCACGGTAGAGATGTTCCATAAATACAGATTGGTTGACTGAATCACTGAGCTGGTGCTGGAACCCAACCTGACTCCAGCCCAGGGCTTCTTGCTCCATATCTTGTGTTTTTCCCACCCAAGCCCCTGGATATCCATCATGGGCAGAGATGGTATAGAGAGGCACAACAAAGCCCACAACAAAGATATGGGGTCCTTCCCCCCAACATTGGCTATACCACTGTAGGATGATCAGACTTAGGGCAGAGCTGCTTGGATATGTTTGAATCCCCACTGCTTGCACACAGGAGGTGCTCAGAAAAGGTTTGCTTTATTGAATGGACATACAAACTCTCCAGGAGGAGATGTTTCAACATAATTACAGGGGGCAGGAAACAGAGTAACTACAAGAGCAGATTGTGGGTTATACAGTGAAGGAGAGAGCTGAGTATTAACAAGTTATTGACCCAAAGGGGCCTTTGGTCTATACCGAGTAATAGAGGAGAGGTAAAGAGCGTTGACCAGCGCTGCCCAATGCCCTAGCCACTCACTTCATGTGGTTATTTACACTTAATTGAAACGAAATAAAATCTAAATCTTGCACTAGCCAGATTTCGAGTGCTCCATAATAGCCACATACAGCTAGTGGCTACTGCATTGGACAGTGCAGATAATATAAAACACTTCCATCACCACCAAATGTTCTATCGGACGAAGCTGACTTAGACCCTTAGAATGAAAGGAAATGCATTCCTGCTTCTGACCTGGCCTACTGACATCCTCTTGTCCCCCTCCTGCACACATAGATCAGAACACCATCTGTGCCCCACATCTGCCCCCCTAGACTTTCTGTTCCACAGGGAGCAACACGATCTGCCTCCACTTCCCAGTGCGGAGGACAATGCCCTGCAGGTCACGAGGACTTGTTGAAACAATGAGCCCTCAATTAGTTTTCTAAATGCTGAAGCCCCAAAAGGTGAGTCAAGGACAGAAGTAACAGAAGAGACCCCTGCTTCCCTTCTTTTCTCACCTCGCTACCCCCTTATCTGGTGCCCTGCCCCACCCGCCAACTTCACTTCAAAGCAGCAGTCACCGGCAGCCCGGACTCCAAAGCTTCCTGTCCCCGAACCATGAGAACTCAGAAATCTATCTGCTCCAGGCCTCAGACCAATCTAACTTGTGAAGGTCCATTTGCTCACATGATAATTTTCTGTCTTCCTCTACCTTCGGGTCCTGTACACCTAGTAGGTGTTCAATAAATGTTGGATGGATGGATGGGTGGATGGATGGATGAACGGCTCAGTTTCCCCGCGTCTGCCGCAGGGACTGCGGGAGGCGCCACCATTAGAGGCCTGGGGGAGAGCCTCCGCTCCGGCCCAGCAGCCGGCTGGAGCTGGGCGATCCCGGCCCGCGGGCCGGGGGCCGGGCGGGGCGCAGCCC
>NW_020172738.1:1791837-1804690 GCF_003031525.2 Neophocaena asiaeorientalis asiaeorientalis | reverse complement strand
GGTCTTCGTGCTGTGCCGCGCGTCATCGCTGGCAGCCCGGGAGCCGCGGCGCCACCTGCGGGAGATGCTGCGGGACGTGCGCAGCCGGCGGCGGCCCGGCGCGGCGTTGGTCGGGGTGCTGGTGGCCGAGGCGGAGCCCGTGGACTTGGTGGCTCCGGAGCTGCGGCTACTGGAGGCGCTGCTGCGCACGGTGTTCGGCCGCCAGGCTGGAGGCCCGGTGCAGGCGGCCGCCTACTGCCCCGGCCACCCGGCTTCCAACTTGACTGTTCAGGCGGCCGCCTGCAGGGCCCTGCAAGCCGCCGGGCGCTTGCGACCAGGTGAGTGGGCTCTAGGTCCCGGACGGCGTGGGCGGGCGGCGGCTGGGGGAAGGCCAGCTTTTTTGGCCAGCGCCCCCCTCATGGTACACCGAGGTAAACTGAGGCCAGGAGAGAGGTGGTGCCTAGCACTAGGCCTCCCAGGTAGGGCGGAGCGGGCCCTGGGCAACGGGCCGAGTCTGTCCCGGGTGGATCCTGAGTGCATGGGATTCGGAGTGCTTAGGAAAGCCGAGGCGGCAAGCAGAAGGCGGGGGAGGTTGGTGGAAAGAGGGCTGGACTGAGCTGGGCAAAGATCTGGGATTGGGAGGGCAGGGGAGGAGGAGACGGGAAAGCCTTGGGATGCACCAGTTTCAAGGTGGGAGGAGGACAAAATTGGGACTAGGGGGATATCCGGTGCCAGGAGCTTCTAGGATGCGCACAGCTAGGGATGCCCTAGAGACGCGACGGTTAAACGCCGCGGGGTCAAAAGAAGGCAAGGAATAAATGCTGGGGACTTGGAGGTGAGGGGAGAAAGGATGTGAGGGACTGAGGGCCTAGAGTTTACCAGTCCTTCTTGGCTACCCACTGCAGTGTCTCCCTCGCTTCCCTCCCCACTCTCCTGAAGTGTGGGGAGGGGAGTACGGGTCTTCTGCCAAGCCCAGTGACTGCTGCCATCAGCAAAAGGGTCTGAATCTCATCCATCCGGGTACACAGGGTTTTACAGAAGGTTTCCAGTGCCCCGAGATTAAAATATGGATGTTAAGTACAGCTGGATCTGGCAAAGCTGTGAAACGCCGGAGTGATTTAGCTTCTAGCTTCTAGCTTCCTTCCCCCCACTCCTCTCCAGCACCTGCCGCCCTCCAAGCTTTCCAGCCTCTGCCAACCTTCTTGCTAAAGAGTTAATGACGACAGAGGCTGTGTTCCGCCTCCCTGGGCATTGGTGTGTTAACTCAGGAACTGGGTGATGCCAAACTTACAGGGGTCGGGGGTGGGGCTTTTCCTGCAAGGAGACCTGGTACCTCTGATGTCACAAATGTCACAGACTTACCTGCCAGCGTGGCCTGCCTAGGTGAAGACCATTCCTCTCAGCTGTGGAGCCTGCCCTAACCTTCCCCTCCCCTTCCCACAACTCTTCTGTTGAGTCTGTGAGGAAGCCAGCTAAATTTGAAACTCAAGGACCAGCATTCTGAAAGACACGGAGAACGTCCTGAGATGGATTGTCATTCGGGTTGTTGCTGCCGGCACCTTTGCTGACCTGGCCCCATGGGGAAAATTTTCTGTCCCCTAATGAGCCTGTGCCTAGAAATTCTCTGAGCCCTTTGTCTCTTAGACATCTCTTATTCCCAGGGAACAACTTTTTTTTTTTTTTTAATTTTATTTTATTTATTATTTTATACAGCAGGTTCTTATTAGTTATCCATTTTATACATATTAGTGTATACATGTCAGTCCCAATCTACCAGTTCATCCCACCCCCCCATCCCCCACCCCCAGGGAACAACTTTTAATTCCCCAGAGCCAAGCTTGCTCTGGGCTCCTAAACTTTTTTTACATTGCAGTTGCCTCAGAGAGAAAAGCCTTTTCTTCCATCCTCCTTTTCCTGACCAATCCCATCTCACCATTCAGGACTGGACTTCCTCCTCCAGAAAGCCTTCCCTGACCCGCCCACTCCATTTGCAATTCACAAATGAAACCCGAACCTGCTTCTGCGTGGTTTTGTCACTTTCCCTTGTGAGTTTAATCACCACTGTATTCCCATTTCCTGACACCCTGCATGGCATGCAGAATCCTTGCCTCTTTTTAAACACTAACATTTCAAATTTTTAACATTTTGCAAGGGAGTCATTCTATATATTGTGTTAAAGTCGATTGTACTTTTATCAAAACATACTGAACATGAAACCTTTCATTAATGACTAAAGGTCACGGGTGTAATTATAACTCATTGTCCAGTAATTTCTTCCAGGCTTTTGCGGTGGGTTACGCCATGGATTCATGCTGCTGAGGTTTTGCTAGTGCTTGCGGAGCTTTCCAGTCTCTTTCCTCACTGTCTGATGGCTGTTCTTATACTTTTAGGTTGCCTGCCTCTTGGTAGTGCTTTTACCCAGTTTCTGCTTAATTCAGATGCATTTTGGTTGAAAAACAAGGACCCAATCTTTTTAGAATTGGGTACAGATTAAGAGTAAATTGGCCCCAAGTAAAGAATGACGAGAAAGGATTTTCTGTGTCTTGGCTCTCCGGAGTCCTTTTTAAAAACTTTGTTCCAGTTGACCTTATTCCAGATGGTTAGGGATCTCAAGTAATCCCCAGATAACTGAGGTGGTACTATAATAAGGAAACTCGAATCAACATGTAATTGTTTTGTGTGTGATTATCAAAAAAGATTAATTCTATTTCTATTAAGAAATAGTCTGATGGCCATTTCAAGAATAGTTGAATGGCCATCATTAAAAAATCTACAAATAATAGGGACTTCCCTGGCAGTCCAGTGGTTAAGATGACGCGCTTCCAATGCAGGGGGCGCGGGTTTGAACCCTGGTAGGGGAACTAAGATCCCACATGCTGCGTGGCCCCCCCGCAAAAAAGTCTACAAATAATAAATGTTGGAGAGGGTATGGAGAAAAGGGAGCCCTCTGTACGGTTGGTGGGAATGTAAATTGGTGCAGCGATGATGGAAAACAGTATGGAGTTCCTCAAAAAAATAAAAATAGAGTCGCCCTATGATCCAGCAATTCCACTCCTGGGCGTATACCCAGACAAAACTATCATTCGAAAAGATACACGCACCTCTATGTTCATAGCAGCACTATGTACAATAGCCAAGACATGGAAACAACCTAAATGTCCATTGATAGATGAATGGATAAAGATGTGATATATATATATATCACATTGTGTGTGTGTATATGTATATATATATATATATATATATACACACACACAATGGAATATTACTCAGCCATAAAAAGAATGAAATAATGCCATTTGCAGCAACATGGATGCAACTAGAGATTATCATACTAAGTGAAGTAAGTCAGAAAGAGAAAGACAAATACCATATGTTATCACTTATATGTGGAATCCTAAATGCGACACAAATGAACATACCTACAAAACAGAAACAAACTCTCAGACATAGAGAACAGACTTATGGTTGCCAAGGAGGAGGAGGGGTGGGGGAGGGAAGGATTGGGAGTTTGGGATTAGCAGATGCTGCAAGCTACTGTATATAGGATGGATAAACACCAAGGTCCTACTGTATAGCACAGGGAACTATATTCAGTATCCTGTGAAAAACCAGAATGGAAAAGAATATGAAAAAAGTATATATATGTATGACTGAGTGACTTTGCTGTACAGCCGAAATTAACACAACATCGTAAATCAACTAAACTTCAATAAAATTTAAAAAAATAGTTTGAACTACAAATCTGGGGGTAGGGGGGCAATTACTGCTTCTTGAGTTTTTTCTTTGGTGCTATGTAATTATAATTAATTTCATGTCATTTTTGTTACTGTAGTTTCTCCAACGTGGTACCTACATAGAGTTTTTGCGAAGATGAAATTAGGTAATAGGTATATAAAAGCAGTCTTTCTTTTTGGTTTTTTTTTTTAAAGCTCAAAAACCTACCCCCTTTTGCAAATCAGAATCTTTTTTTTTTTAATCAGGCAGTTAAAACTAGGGCAGTTGACAGTTGAAGCTCTTGGTTGGCTGAACAGGAAGTCTCTCAGTCGTGTCAAGCCCCATCTGACCCCACTGCCTCTTGGACCTTGTGTTCTTTCTAGCAGAAGGAGCGTGGGAGAGACCCGGCCTCCCAGGACTGCTGGCATGCTTTTCCTGGGGTCCCTGGAGCCGAGGGAAGGACCCAGATGCCACTTCCCCCAGTGACCCAGCTCAGGGTGAGTGTGTCGCCTTCCTGGCTTCCTGGACCCTGACGGGGGCTTGGGGTTACGGTCACGTGCACACAGGGGACCATAGGGATGGAGTGGCCCACCATCGGCGAAGCCGTTGCCTTGTGCGGGGCGTGGGGATGAGCAATGTGAGGTGCCTTGACCCCCAGGCAGCCGGCACTCAGACTGGGTCAGCGGGGCTCTCACCCCAGGAGTCTCTGCCTAGGGAAGGGGTTGTGGGTGGGGCTGGAAGACAGTGGCCAGACATAGGTGATGGGGCACCTGGAGCCAAACGCATTGTCTCCCCTGAGGATCCAGGGAGTTTAACAAGTGACTTTTGAGCTGGAGGTTGGGGGATTTTCTTAGAAATGGGAAGATTTGGAGAGGGAACACCATGAACAAAGGCTTGACAGCATGATGTCAAGCTCAGAAAACAGTGCCCTGGGGGTGAGGTGCAGAATGAGACTGGTGAGGGCCGAGGCTGAAGAGGACAGTCGGAGCCACATCAGGGCTCTGGACCCAAGTCTTTCAGGAATAGGGAGCCCTGGCGACTTCTGAGCAGGGGTGTGCGCTGATTAGGGTGTATAGCGACGTGACTGGACTGCAGGAGCAGCGAGAGACCAGAGGCAGAGCCCACCTAGGGGGGGACTGCACCCTGCTGGAGCACTGAGGTCCCCACCTTGCTGGCTGTCACCTCCAAGAGGCCCTGAAGCTGTCTCCTCTCCCAGGCTCACTCACCACACAGCAGCTGCTCCTTCCATCCGCAGGAGAATCTCCGGTCTCCTATAACATAACATAATCACAGGAGTGACTCCCCATCACCTTCGTCACATACCCAAATCTATGGCATGACTATCTCATCAGAATCACAGGCCCCACCCACACTACTTATGCAGGATAAGTACACCAAGGAATGGGAATCTTGGGGGCTGTCTTAGAATTCTGTCTACACAATTGAAAGCTCAAAAAATACAAAAGAAGAAACACAAATATTAAAAATCATTCATTTAATTCCCCCACTCAGAGGTAACTATAATTTGGGTAGACCATTCTGTCTGTCTATCTAGCTATCTATTTATATTGCCTTGTACTACTTAAATATTAATAAATTCACTTCTCTATATATATAAATCATCTGCAAAATGCATCACATATTTAATATATTTAATTGCAAAAATGTTAACTTCAACCTCTCCATCATCATTTTGGATGTATCTGGAAACTAAAGGGGAAAAAAAGCAAAGGAATCATAAACATTTTTTTTCCTTTTTTTTTGGCTGCATTGGGTCTTCTTTGCTGTGCTTGGGCTTTCTCTAGTAGCGGCGAGCAGGGGCTACTCTTCATTGCGGTGCTCAGGCTTCTCATTGCGGTGGCTTTTCTTGTTGCAGAGCTCAGGCTCTGGGGCACGTGGGCTTCAGTAGTTGTGACCACAAGCTCAGTAGCTGTGGCGCACGGGCTTAGTTGCTCTGCGGCATGTGGGATCTTCCCGGACCAGGGCTCGAACCTGTGTCCCCTGCATTGGCAGGCAGATTCTTAACCACTGTGTCACCAGGGAAGTCCCCGTAAACAACTTTACGTAACTCTTTGATCACCTCTCTCTGTAGCATATACCGAATTGTTTAGTCTCATGTAGAAGTGAATGTATTAAATGCAAATTGCGTGTACAGACTATACATAAACATAATATACATAATCAATAGCAGATTATACATACATACATTTACATACACTGTTTTAGAATCTGCTTTCTTTATCAGAAACATACCGTGATTGTGCAGTATTCCACAGTGATAAGTTTATGTCAACATCTTTCATCTTTTTTTTTTTTTGAGGTAATTGTAGATTCCCATGCAGTTGTAAGAAATCCCATTAAGAGATCCTGTGTACATCTTGCCCAGTTTTCCCCCATGTACATGTCGCAAAACTATAGGATAAGATCACAGACTGGGTGTTGACATTGAAACAATCCACAGACCTTATTCAGATTTCCTGAATTTTACTTTTGTGTGTGTGTGTGTGTGTGTGTGTGTGTGTGTGTGTGTGTGTTTAGTCCTATGGAATTTTATACATCATTTTTATTTATTTATTTATTTATTTATTTTTGGCTACGTTGGGTCTTCGTTGCTGCGTGCGGGCTTTCTCTAGTTGTGGCGAGCGGGGCCTACTCTTCATTGCAGTGCACGGGCTTCTCATTGCGGTGGTTTCTCTTGTTGCGGAGCACAGACTCTCGGCACGTGGGCTTCAGTAGTTGTGGCTTGCGGTCTCTAGAACACAGGCTCAGCAGTTGTGGCCCACGGGCTTAGTTGCTCCACGGCATGTGGGACCTTCCCAGACCAGGGATCAGACCCATGTCCCCTGCATTGGTAAGCGGATTCTTAACCACTTCTCCACCAGGGAAGCCCTATACGTCATGTTTAATGCCTGAATCCCATAATGTGACTGAGCCACAGTTTACTCAGCCAATCCCTTTGTCAGATATCGAATCAGTTAGGATGCTCTCAGCTATAGGTAAAGAAGCCATTACTCAAACTAGCAGAAGCAGACGAGGAATTCATCATCTCACCTAAAAGACAGTCTAGAGGTGGAGTCAGTTTCAGGGCTGGTTGATTTAGGGGTCCAGCAACACTTTCAAGGACCCAGGTTTTTTCCTTCTCTTTGCTGGGCCGTCCTCAGTGCTGTTTCATCCGTATACTGGTAGCAAGATGGCTGGAGCAGTTCCACTAATTATTCCTAATTATTTCCTTAGGATAAAATCCTAGAAGTGGAATTGCTGGGTCAAAGGGTATGTACATTTTTAAGGTTTTCGCTACGTATTTTGTTGTGTTTTTAAAGTAGAGAGTCACTGGGGCCAACTCCTTCCCTTTCATTCCCAGCTTACCCACTCATAAACTTTATCTTCTCATTGGGTGATTCCTTCTCTTGTGTTCCAGATAACTCCCAGGACCCTGAGGAGGAGCTGGCACTGACAGTCGTATATCCCAATGGTGATTGCGAGGATCCCAGAAAGGGGTCAGTAGCCTGTGATAGAGTTGCCTCCACTCCCGCTGAGCCCGCCGAGACTTGAGATGAAGGCTGGACCCCTGGCTGCCCCGGCTCTCACCTACAGACAGGGGGCTGGCTCTCACTGAGCTACCCTGCCTCCATGTTGACCTTGAGATGCTACAAAGCCCCACCTTCCAGGGGGCTTTTGCGTTGACCTGTTACCAGCCAAGCAGCGGGACTTACTAAGCTAAGCAGGACCTAAGAAAGTGTATCCTCTGGGAATCTGCCCCCCACCCCCCTCGCATTTGCTCACTCTCTGGTCACTGTGGGGTTATTTTTTCTCTCTGTGCCGTGGTTTCTCTATGCCATTGAGACAGCTGGCTATCTGCTTTGAGGTTCTGCGGTGCTGTGGCATCCCATGATTGTTTGCATGAGTATCCATCATTTCAAGAGCAGCTGGACTAGAAATCATCAGATCTGAGAGGGGAGCCTTGGACCTGTCACTCAACCTTTGGGTCTTCTGTTTCTCAAACACGTAAGGGCTCTACCAGCCTAGTGGCTCTCAGCCAGGGGCCAGGCTACCCGCTCCAGGCAGTATTGGAAATTTGTGTGTGCGTGTGTGTGCATGTGTGGTGTGCTGGGAGAGTCGCTGCAACTGTGGGACACCCCTGGACTTTAGTGGGTATCTCACAATGTGCAGGGCAAATCTCCAGCAGCACAAAATTGTTCCATTCAAAATGCCAATCACGGCAACTTTGAGAAACTGTAGATGAGACAATCTCCTCCCTGTCAAATTCTAGGAAGAGTCCCCCAGAGCAGAGAGAGTTGGGCTTCCTGGGGCTTTGGCTCCCAGAGCAAGGCAGAATAAAGATGCATTGCCACCCTGGGGGCCTTTAGGGCCAGAGCCAGTATGGTCCCTGTGCTGCAAGCCCAGGGCATAAATAGCTTTGCACATTCTTGAGAAGAAAGGACCATGTTTCTTCCTCGTGTTGACATTAACTTTCTGTGCCGCGTTCTTTGAGAATAAAGATGCTAGGGACTAACCACAGCACCAAACAGAAGGAAAGTTAGGGGTATGGATTACAAGAGCATACGATTTGTTCTTGATCTCAGGTCCTAACCCAAGGTCGAAGCAGACGAAGCCCAGAGGTGCCGAGTTCCTCAATCCTTTTTTCTCTGTTTATGAGTCAGTCAGGGTCAATGATGTTCCCTTAAAAGCCGGGAAGACCATCTGACTGTTCACTCAGAGAGGGAACTCTGTATTAGCTCCCTTGTCTTTCTCACCTGCCCCTGGAGAAATCCAGTCTTTGGAATGGCAAGCACAGCTCCTGATTTTCCCAAGTAGAAAGCACTGTCTAAGGGAAGCAGCTGAATTCATTCATTCACGCATGATTCACTCAGCAGACATGCAGTTGTGCCCAGCACTCTGCAAGATGCTACGTAACTTGTATTAGTTATTTCAGTTCTTGCTGTGACGGCGACCAAATGGGGAATGGGAAACCTTCTGTGGCCGAGGAGCTCTTTGATGCTAAGGAGGGGCCCTCCCTGCTCTATGCGTCAATTTATTCTCTATAATAGGGAGCCTGGTCCATAGGAGTGTGAGGGCAGGTAGGATGACAGGAAGGATACAGCTGACTTCCTCCTACACAAAATGAATTGCTGTTGACTTTGTTTTAAAATGGGGAGCCCCATTCCTTGGACCTCTACCACCACGGCCACGGCCACCTCCCGGGAAGAGAGGAAGCAGGAGAGGAGCCCACGTTGCCTGTCAACCAAGTCCTCCAGCTGCCCTGAAGAGTGCAAGATGTTCGCCCGCGCAAGCTCGCCTGCACCCTGCTCTGATCCGAGTTGGATCCAGAGTTGCAGACAGACCAATTTCTGCATCAGTGTTATCTCGACCAGAGGCTAGGGCTGGAGAGGGCTCTTCAGTACTTAATGGGGCCCAGAATGGTGTGTCTCAGTTAATCCAAAGGGAGTTTTAGACCAGTGCAATCAGCAGAGACATTGATGCTACAGCCAGTTTTATTGGTGCAGGTGCTGCAGCAGTAGGAGTGGCTGATTCTGGTGCTGTTATGGGAACAGCCTTCGGCAGCCTCGTCCCTGGTTTCGCCAGAAACCCCTCGCTGAAGCAGCAGCTGTTCTCATACGCTATCCTGGGATTTGACTTGTCTGAAGCTATGGGTCTCTTGTTTGACGGTTGCTTTCTTGATTTTGTTTTGCCATATAACAGAAATTACTGCCTTGAAATGTTGGCATTCGTATTAATTACAGATATAATTCTGTGTATCTTACTGTGACTCCAAAAACTGTAGTACTGGTTTCATGGAAATGAATGTTATTTCCAAAGTCATTTCATTAAAGATGAAAGCGTTAAAAAATAAGAATAAAAAAATAAAATAAAATGGGGAGACTGGTATTTTTTTTAATAAATTTATTTGTTTTATTTATTTATTTTTGGCTGCATTGGGTCTTCGTTGCTGCGCGCGGGCTTTCTCTGGTTGCCACGAGCGGGGGCTGCTCTTCGTTGCAGTGTGCGGGCTTCTCATTGCGGTGGCTTCTCGTTGTGGAGCACGGGCTCTAGGCACGCGGGCTTCAGTAGTTGTGGCTTGTGGGCTCTAGAGCGCAGGCTCAGTAGCTGTGACACCCGGGCTTAGTTGCTCCACGGCATGTGGGATCTTCCCAGACCAGTGATCGAACCTGTGTCCCCTGCGTTGGCAGGCGGATTCTTAACCACTGCGCCACCAGGGAAGCCCCAAGACTGGTATTTTTGAAGCTGCTATATTTTTCTATTTCTCTGTTAATTTCTTTGTAATAATTTGGTTGAAGTTTTGTTATTTGATGGGGGGCGGGAGCTTTTTTTAAGTTAGGAAATTGTCTAAGGCAGAAGTCACAAGACAGTAGCCTCTGCTGGGTTTAAAAATCTTCTGTATTTGTTGCCAACATTTGAAACTTGAAACCAACTTGAAAAGCTGGTTTTCTGGGTGAAGGATGGGGCGTGTTGTCCTCTCCAGTGTCCTGCATCCCTCCCGCCCACCTCTGCCACTCCTTTGCTTCTCTTCATCTGAATATGCCATTGCCTGGTCCTGGTCCAGGTGGCCAAGTGAGTTTGCAAGCCTCTGGTATAAAGGGTGGTTTACTCATTATTTTTTCGTTACCTTCAGTATTTGCTGTGAATAGTTGAAGAGAGAAGGTCTTTCCTTACTGAGATTTGGGTTCTGCCTCCCAAATGTTAAACGGGACTGAGACCCATCTTTGCTTCCTTGAGAATGGCTAAGATACGCCCCATCCTTTCTGGAAATGTTGTTGCCGTCTTTTAGCAGACAGAAGAGTTAGGTAGCAGAAGGGATGGCTTTGGCAGTGGGTCTCTTCTCTAGGGACCCTTTACAAGGCACAAAGTTTGGGGTGGGCCTGTCTAAGGGCAGAATTAGGTCAGTGGTACCAGGAGCCATCGGTGAGGGGCCTCCAGTCAGGTCCCCGTGTGGGCTCTTCGGTGCTAATCTTTCTAATATGGCAGTGGTTGTGTTACTTCTGACTTGAATCAATAATTCCTAATATCTAATAAAACCAAACAGTACCTAATTGCCGGCTAATTGGAAACGGAATGGATCTTTCCCTTTATTCTCATAAAAGTGTTCCTTGAAGGGACCCTTGGGAGCAAGGCATCTGGTTAAATGACAGGACCTCTGGAATCGTCCGGCCTAAAGTCCCTCAGTCCTGCCCTGGGTGACGTCTCCACAACCCTATTGGCTGGGATTGGAAAACATGTAGCTGGAAAGTGTAAGTAGATATTTAAAAAGAGGATTTTTTTTTAAGAGATAGCATTTAACTTGGTATTTATTAGGGTGTGTCTCTGTACACGCGAATGTTTAATGAGATAAAATGGCCTTAACTGAGTCTCAGAGAACCCTTTATACTACGTGCGTCACAGTTTCCTCTCAAAATATTTGTTTACAAGACCTTCTGCACAAGAATCCCTTGGTTATCAAACCAAAGCTTAAGGCAAAGCTGCAAAGGGGTCAAGGGCTGAGGTCCCTACACCTGTGGTCTAAACAAGCCCCTCTTACCGGGGGCAGACCACCTAGGACCCCACCTCCCTGGGGAAGGTTGACAGTGGCCATGTTAACCTGAAAGCAGTCTATACTTCAAAGTGTAGCAGATCCATGCTGCAGGGCTGTCCCTGTGGTCGGGAGGCTGCACTTTGTCCTGTTTGGGTGGCAAACACAGCCAGCACAGTAGAGGAGCCACAGTACAGGAGTTATTTTGTACCCAGATGACCCCCTTCTGACCTGGTTTTGTGTGTAAGTGGATCAAGGATTGGGACAGACGAGGAAGTTGGCCTGGGCAGCCTGCCATATGCTGACACGTGGAAAGTTCAAGGGGAAATGGAGAAGGCAGGGGTGACGCCCAGGACCCCACACGTATCCCTCTGATGCCTTTGGCCCCTGGGCCAGAGCCCTCTGGTTGCCTTCTATTTGAGGCTGCCTAGTACGGAGCAGAAACAGAGACTACCCCATTGGGCCATGCTGTGGTTCACAGGGATCTTGGAATTCGACTCCAAGGGACCGTGGTGTGCGACTGGGCTCTAGGGCTGCTGTGGGTCCAGGGCTCTGGCAAGAGAGAGAATCTTGTCTGGCTTCCTCCCTGAGCTGCTCAGCTCCAGCCAGGGCTCCTGCTGAAGTGCAGACAGTGAATTTCAGAGACCCTCAGGCAGAAATGCAGATTTTCAGTCTCAAGTCCTGCTTGTTGCTGTCCTGCTCTGCACTTACATGGAGTAATTAGGCGCTTAGCTTAGTCCTTGGAGCCAAGTCCTCAGAATGAGACCTGGCTGCAGAAACTGGGTCTCTGTCTTGTCACATGAGTTCTTTCTCTCTCTCACTGGTTAACAAGGTCTTCTCAGAGCAGGGTGTTGCCTCAGATCATTACCCTAACCCCAGAATGCCTTCACCCTGACCTCCCTCCCCTCCCCCATCCCAGGTGCATAGCCCTCTCCAGAACTCCTAGCTGCGAGGGCAGCCACTCCCAGCCCCTTGATCCCTGACAGAGGTGGGTCTCACTTTCAGATTCTGCCCCCTGATCTGGTCTGGCCCCGTATGTGCCACCAGCAAAGAGCAGCCATGATTGTGAAGCAGGCCAAGGGGCCAGGCCTGAATAGGAGGGCAGAGGGCCTGAGACCTCGGGGTGAATCTAGACCAGCCCTGTCTCAGAAGAACCTACCAGGCACATAGGTAGCTTTAAATTTTCTAGTAGCCACATTAGAAAAAAAAAATCAAAAGAAACAGGTGAAATTAATTTTATTAACATTTTATTTAGCCCAGTATGTCCAAAATAGTATCATTTCAACTGTAAATATAAAAAAAAAATTTTAATGAGGGATTTTGCGTCTCTGAAACCCTGTGAGAATTTTACACTTACAGCCAATTCAGAAATTAAATTTTTATCCAATATACTTAATCTGTATTTAGATTTCATTAACTTTATAGTTGAAAAAATAGATTCACATCCTCAGTTGTTCCAAAGATACTTAAAAAGTTTTCCAATGACTGAATTGGGTACCAGTCTTTAAATTTCAATAAAATACAATTTTAATTTAAAATCAGTTCCTGGGTTGCACTAGCCACATTTCAAGTGGCCACCTGGGTCTAGTAGCCACTAGATAGGACAGCCAGAGTGCAGGAGGTCTCGCTTGA
>NW_020172738.1:1745483-1791811 GCF_003031525.2 Neophocaena asiaeorientalis asiaeorientalis | reverse complement strand
CTGAGAGGGAACAGTGGCTTCCAGCATCACTTCGTCCAGGGCAGACTTCCGGTTGCCCATGATAGGCGTTGCCCTCCTGGACACTGTCCTTAGAGGGAAGAGAGCCCAGCGTCTCTGATGGCTTCCCGGGTTCTTTCGTGCCTCAGTCCATCCAAAACAATTACAGCCCCAGCCGGGCGTTTCCCTCCAGCCAAGCACATACCTACGGGAGGCCCGAGTCACCGTCTGCGTTTCACGTTTCTGCTCCCTGAATAAACGCTTTTACTCTAAAAGCACGTGGCCGGCGTGCTGTACAGGAAGCAACCACTAGCCTCGTGGCCAGTTTTATTCCGCGCTGTTCTATGCCAAGCCCTTGATTAGAGCACCTCCCGTCACAAGCTGCGCCAGGTAGATGGACCAGCCCCCTCTACAGCAGGGCTCAGGTGACCCCAGGGCTGCTGTGCAACAGGGATTTGATCCCTGGTGTCCTGGCACCGACACCGCCCTTTCCACCTTATCACTGTGCAGCTCAAAAAGCAGTCGAGCCCAGTCCTTGACAGGAGACCGAGCCCTCCTAAGACCCAGGATTTAAATGCCAGAAGGCTCGCGGGTTGAGGGGATGGGGGTGGGTAGAGGTGGGTGGTCATAGAGCGCTCGCCCCTTCCCATGTGCTCTGCCTTCTGGGGAACTCTGTGACCACTAGAGGGCGCCGCGCGGGCCAGGGAGGTGCTTCGGCGAAGCTTCGGACTGAATCCTGCTCAAGGTGGGCACATCCGCAAAGAAAAATCAGGGTCACGGTTTCCTCCCGTCACCCTGACAGAGGTCCCCGCCTAGCCCGTAACTGTGTGAGCCCACAGCTGACCTCGTTTGGGTTTTGAGATCTTTTGTGTTATTCCTGTACTTGGAAGGAGATAGTTGTTTATGAACAGAGCACTGGGTAAGAATTCTTTCTGTGGTTTTACTGTGTCCTAAGTGTCCTCTAAAAAGAGCACATTTTAGAGTCTTGGAGAGGGCAGGGGTTTCTGAGACACTGGTCTGAGTTCTAGCCTTGTGCCAATAACTAACTGACCCTGTGTTGATCCATTCATCCAACAAATATTTATTGAGCACCAACTGTGTGCCTGACCCTGTACTAGTTACTCTAGGGGACACAGAGATGAATAAGATGTGGCTGTGCCCTTGAGCAGTTCCTTGTCCGGTTGGGACATAGGCAAGAAGACATGATTATAGCTGTGTGGGTAAAGGCTGTAACGGGACACATGGTGGGGTGGTCAAGGAAGGCTTCCTGGAGGAGGTGCTGGGGATGAGGTGGAGAGGCCTTGAAGACAGAGCAGAGAGCAGGTACTGAGGTCAGAGACAAGGTACCATGCCCGCACAGACTTTTTGGGAATCGGAGCAGTTCAGGATGGCCAGAGTGTGGCACACAGGGCAGAGGGGTGGGACATAAAGATGGAGGGTAAGCAGGGTTGGATGAAAGTCCTGGAGAAGCTTGGAGGAGACAAGCTTCCTTGTTTTGGGTAGTGCTCCAGTCTAGCTGTGAAGAATGGCCTGGAGAATTGTGCCATGGTGAGCAGGAAGTCAAGGCTGTTGGGAACTGTTGTGGCCAGGAAAGAAGAGGGGGAGATGACTACTGGGTGATGGAGTGAGATGGGAGACTGGGCTGGTGTGAGAGAGATTAGGGAGGACCATATCTGGTGCAGACCAGGTGGGGGGGACAGAACAGTCAATGGTGCCCTCTACCCACCCTCTCCCTGGGGGCCCTGCTTCAGTAGCTGATGGATGCCCTTCATCACACTGGGATCAAGGCAAGAGACATACATGCAGCGGGGGTGGGGAGGGGCCCCAATGTATGCAGCTTTGAGGTCGTTGAATTAAGGAGCATCAAGCAGAGATGCCTGGTAGGTGTGTGAGTCTGATGCTGTGGAGAGAGGGCAGGGCTGCAGGGGTACATTTTAGGGCCACCACCTTGTCCATAGCAATCCGAGGCATTGCACTCCCACAGGGAGAACGGGGAGTGAGAAGAAGCCTGTGCACAGAAACAGGGAAGAACAAAGCAGAAGAATAGAGCCCAAGATGGGAACTCAGGGTTTCAAGGAGCAGAGGCCGTGGTCAGAGTTGAATTTTGAAAAAGATTGCTCTGGCTAAAGAGTGCAGAATGGAATGGAGAGGGAGAAGCCAGAGGCCTGGGACAGCAGAATGTCCAAGAAGAGAGAGACCGCTCAGAGGGCTCCCGTGGGGCTCAGATGAGACTGTGGCAATTACAAGCTCAGCGTCCCAGCCAGAGACAGAATCGTCCTTCCATGGAGAATGTCTTCTTTTTGAAGAGCAGAGATGGCAGACTGGCCACCTCTCTGCTTTAAACCATTTAGAATTAGTTGCCAACATTTTTTTGGAGATATAATTGACATATAACATTGTATTTGTTTTAGGTGTACAGCCTAATGATTTGGTATCTGTGTATGCTGTGAACTGCTTATCACCATACGTTTAGTTAACATCCGTCACTGCACGAAGTTACAATTTTTTCTTGTGATCAGAACTTTTAAAATTTGCTCTCTTAGCAACTTTCCAATATACAACTGTAAGTCATCATGCTGTACATTCATCCCCAGGACTGATTTATCCTATAAATGGAAGTTTGTACCTTTCCACCCCCTTCACCCATTTCACCCAACTTGCCAACATGTAAAATTCCGAGGATTTCACACAAAATTCTGATTTCTGGCTTTTCTTGGAAAAATCAGAAGCTCTCACGACAGTAGCCCTGCATTTGGCACTGCAACACTGTTGGAGCTGAGTAGCCATTGCTCTCTTTAGATGGGGCATCACTCTTCATTTTGTCACAGTCACCACCACCCCCTACTGTGTCCCTGACACTAGTGTCAGTTGCCATGCACCATCTGCTGAGCTGGTGTTTTCTTACACTCGGCCTGCTTCACTCATTCCCGTTACCTGTTAGCATTTGTGTCTGCTTCTTTTAGGAGTTTGGGGCGCACAAGTATCTTTATGTGAGGGATCAGCCAAAGTGCCTCTGTCAAATAATACTCCCATGTACTCAATCTGTTTCTTTTTCATGCACACCTCCGAGGTGAGTGTCTTTCAATCTGAGCTACAGGTTCTTGAAAAGTGTTTAATAATTATATTTAATATATTTTAACAACCATAGCCTAAGAATACTAATTTTAAAAAAATTCACACATGCCCTGGGACTTCCCTGGCGGTCCAGTGGTTAAGATTCCACACCTGCAAAGCAAGGGGGCGCAGGTTGGATCCCTGGTTGGGAAACTAAGATCTCACATGTCACGAAACTTGGCCACAAGAGTAAACAAAAAAAAAAAATTCACACATACGCTCAAGTGTGTCATAAACCAAATTTTATTTCAACTGCAAAACATTGGCTTGTGCCACTGGGTTACATTGTTTCAAAAGGCCTCAGAAATAAGCTTTAGTAGGTCACTATCCAGTTGAAGAGTGGCTTGATAAGGCCAGTGGCTTTAAAATGCCACCATTTGTCACAAATCTTTGTCAAGGTTTTCTCAGTACTGACTATGGAAGTAAATTGTTTAGTAAAGCTGGTACAAGACTGCAGATGGCTATCACAACAGGCGTTCCAAATTAGATACAATAAAAAACAGGAACCTGTCGCTACGGAGGGAGAGAGGAACTGGTCAGATGTAAGACAAGAACGGAAAATTTGTTTTTCCTTCAGAACACTTTTCACTGTATATCTTTTTATATTTCTGATTTTTAAACCATGTACAGTATTAACTATTCCAAATGTAAATAAAAACCTTCATTGTTCAACTTTATTATAAACCAGTGCTTGCTTAGGGATTCATCGTGCTATGATTGTAAAGCATTTATGTTGGATTTCTTTGGAAGCTGGGCCCTGGTTTTTTTTAAAAAATGGAAAATCACCCTTCTAAGAAAACGCTCTTTGCCCTACCGGGATCCCCAAAGGCTTGGCTGGGGCGCGGGGTGGGCGCTGCAGGGAGACTTCCCGAGCAGCAGGTGGCGCTACGAGCCCCGCGAGCACCTCTCCTCAACCCGTTTTTCTCAGCAATGGCGGGTGACGGTGGAGGGGCGGGAGGGAGGCCTTTCTCTAGGGGTGGCTATTCTGAAGCCTGATCCCAGGTGCGGACGACGGTTCCCATTCCCGCGGGATCGCTGACCTCGAGGAGGATTAGAGAACACCATGGAGCTCTCCGTGCACCCTCCCTCGCGAGGCGGGGAGGCAGTGGCGGCACGGAAGACACAGGCCTGGGGAGAATTCGCGCCAGGCGGCAGGCGGGACAGCGGGCAGCCCCGGGGCGGGCGGGGTCCTGGATGAGAAGGGAGCCGGTGGCCTGAAGAGGCGACTGACTGAACCGGTCACCAGGGGAGCCAGGCGGCGCGGCGGAGCGAGCGGCAGGGAGCTGACAGATAGACGGCGCGGCCGGGGCGGCGAGCGAGCGAGCGGGCGGGCTAGTACGGGGCGCAGCCATGATCACTTCAGCCGGTGAGTGGGATCGCAGCCGGCGCCGAAAGGGAGGAGACGCCACGCCGGCTTTTAGCTGAGTCAGGGCCGGTGACTGGGCACCTCCCGGCGGAGCACCGGCCTGCGCGGCTGCTCACTGCGCGAGGCTCACGCCCCGGGCCGGGGGCTGGCAGTGTGGCCCGGGCTCTCCGGGGGCCCTCGCGACCCCCTCCGGCTCGAGGGAATCGCGCTGGGTTGACCGGCTCGTTCTTCCTCCGCAGCCACACCCCCGTGCCCGGACACTAGGGGCTTCCTGGGCCCTTCTCCGATCCCGACGGGTTTTCCTTAATTCTCTTCCTTCGGCGGTTGACCATGTGGGGCCGTCCGAGCCCAGCCCTTCCTTGCAGGTGGTTAGGGTGGGATGGTCCCCCAGTGCAGCCGGACTGTGAGGCAGCCCATGCTACTTAAGTACTTCTCGACCTGACCTAGCACCTTTCTCTTTAGAGGGAAATCTAAATTAAACTAGGCTTGAGGCGGGTCGTTTCTGGGTCTGTTCTAAGGATATTTAGTTAAAGCACCCAGAGAACTTTCGTGTTCTGTGAAGACAGCATCCTGAAAGCAGACATTATACTGAGAATCCAACTGTGGTTTTGAGGCTAGATGCTAACTATGCTGCCTTGAAGAAAGAGCTCATGGGTGTCGGAGGCAGGTTTCCTACACTTAACCGTTGTGTGCGTAGATCGTGGAATGACGTTTGCAGCGGGATAAGCTGTAGAAGTCAGGTTTCAAGGGGAGATTTTTAAGTCCCGGGCTGCAGACTGACGTGCACGTAGCTGTCCACAGCCTTGGTGCCTTTTTTCGTGCCTGCTCACAAACTTTTTTCTCGTCCTGTTTTACTCTACACTTGCCCCACAAGTGCTTTGCTCTAAACAGACTGATAATCAGAGGACAGTAACTTGTAAGGAGCTCCAAACCATGTGTTTATAAGGATTACTTAAAGAAATTGGTGGAGACCCTGGGAGACATAATAGTTCTTTTTAAAGACTTGAAGAGCTGTCACATGTACGTGAGATTAGAGTTTTGTCTCCAGTGGTTACAGGTGATTGGGAGATGAATTTTAGTTCAATGTAAGGAAAAGCTTTTCTATCCAGTCGGAGTTCTCTAAAGAGAAAATGAGCACTAAATTACTTGCTGCTTGTAAACGTAGGCCTCACTGTTTTTCAGATCCCTCTACTTAGCCCACACTACCTTCATCTCTTGCCTGCCTTGCTTTGACAGCCTTAAGGTTTTGTTTTTCCAACAATTGCCTCCGTATAGTCCATTCTTCGTGTTGTAGTCAGAGTATTCTTTTTTAAACCTTAATCACAATATTATTTTTCTGTTTAAAATCCTTCAGTGGTTTCCATTGTGCTTATAATAAAATCCAGGCTTATAGGCCTACATGATCTGATTCCTGGCTTGTCTTGTACTACTTTTTTCCTCACTATACCCTAATCATACTGGCCTTTCTGTTCCTTGAATATGTCAGTTTCTCTCCTATCTCAGGCCCTGTCACATTCTTTTCCCCCTTTCTAAACTCCTCTTCCTCAAGTTTTCCCTTAGCTTCTCAATCCTTAGTTTCCGCTCAAATGTTAGTCTCTCCCGATCATTCTATTAAAACATGCTGCATCTCTCCCCCTCAGCTGTCCCCTCTCTTCATTACAGTCCTGTAATTACTTTGTTTACTTGCCTGACTACTGTTTTTCTCTCTGTGGTAGAATTTTGGGTGGGAGACTTTTCACAATTCTTAGAACAACTGCCAAGCAGATGACAGAAGTTCAGAAGTATTTCTCGAATGAAGAAATCAGTTAGCTAATCAAATCAATAAATCAGTCACCAGAGTATTTTAAGTAGAGGCTGAAACAACACTTGGTGGGGATTTAATAGAATTTAAACCTAATGATTTTTGAGGTCTTACTCTGAGACTCGGTGGTGATAGCATAGTGTGTATTCGTTACTGTCGTTGGTTACGTTTACTGGATTACTTATCAGCTTCTGCTCCAAACCTTTTGTCACCTGGTTTCCTGTCCTTTGGCTCTCTGTGGGTTAGGATCTGTCCCGGGTGCTAAACAGAACCTAACAGGTACTAGTTTGGATTAGTCAGTTTATTTGTTCATTTACTGCCTAGGCACTTGCAGGGCACTAAGAACACAGTGGTGAATAAGAGGTCAACATGTACTGTTAAGTTTTTCCAAGAGGTTTGGCTGTGAAAGGGAGCGGAGAGATAGAGATAGGTGGTTACTGGAGGGAGACGGGAGAATGAATTTTTTTTTAACATAATAAAGGAAAATTATGCGTAAAAGCTTTCAAACAATAGTCTCCCACTCCTCTTTTCCCTTATTCATTGAGGCAACTGTTTTCAACTTTTAAGCTGTGTCTTCTGGAGCATACCTTTATAAATAATATGCTATTTAAAATAATGCTATAAATTGATACAGCAACTTTAGGTAATATCTGCTGACTTCATATTATGGCATAAGAAACTTTTTAGCATCCTGAAACATTCCCCATTCCCCAGGTGCGCCTCGTCCCTCATCTAAAGGTGAGTTCTATTGTTTTTAAGATGAGAAATATTTGTGTATGAAGTGTAGGTATTTGATTTAGTTGTGTTCCACGGACAACGGCTGCATTTCTAAGCCAGGACAACCATATAACACATTAGTCATAAGTGAAACCAAACAGGAGAGTATACAGAAATCCATCACCTCTTTTGGTAAAAGCAGTTCAGACATACTGTTGATTGATGATAAGGGAATGGGTAGCATTTTTAGTGTTTTGATATAAAGCATTCTGCCATTTATGATCTGTTCCACATTTAAGGTACTCTTGTCTATCAGCTCTTCCATGTCACTAGTTCACAATCCCCCTCCCCTCCCCTGATTGCGTTCTTTAATCTGTCTTCTCTTCATGCTGTCAATTCAACCTCTCTGTTCTGGGTTTGTTATACCAACCTAGAGTACCAAGAAGTTCCTTTCATCTGCTTTAATGCTTTTTGAACAGTAGTATGCCCTAGCTAGAACCATGGCATAGTTTCGTTTGCTAAATTTTGAAGCTATTTGGCAGACCTACACTTACCAGTTAGAAATGGCTACATCTCCTAAGGAAAGTTGCCCTGACACTTTGTATCAGCTCACAGTTTCAACTCAGTGTTCCAACTCAGTGTTCCGGAATGATTTTAAGACCTACATGGAAAACATATCTGAGAGACAGTTTAGTTTCCTTCATGGTCCAAGGACGGTAGTTTCCCATGTCTTTTTTTCTAATAATCCCTTTGATATATGACTATTTCAGGGTGCATTTTTTTGGAGAGGACAGTTATTTCCTTTACTCCCCAGTGTTAGTGCTAATCACCTCAGGGTCACATGGGGAATGCTGTGCTTCAGTAATTGAAGTCAGAACAAGTGAGATTGCTCATCATTTAGCAAAACCTTCTAGGTTACTTGTGATTACAACAGAGGTGCCTTAATATAGGCATCTTGAAATAATCGAATTATTTTATTCTGTGAGTTGATGACTAAATACTCCTGCTTTTGTAAATAATTTTATAACTCTTGGTTTATTTTGTGTGAATAATTTTATTCTAAAATTGTGTAGGAAAGTTTCTCATTTTGGTCAGTAAATTAGGCCAGTGATTGTCAAACTGTAATGAATATCAGTATGACAAGGAAGGCTTATGGCTCCATTACTGGACCCTATCCCCACAATTTCTAATTCAGTAGATCTGTGATGCGGCCAAGAATTTTTATTTTTAACAAGTTCCCAGGTAATGTTAATGCTAATTGATCCAGGAACCATGCTTTGAAAACTGTTGAATTAGGCAAATAATGTGATATATATGGTATTATGAGGGTTTGATAACAGTTAATTCTTAAAATTTGAAATATAAACCTTTTCAGTTTTAAAGAAAAATAATGATTCCTCTAGTGAAGTCACCCCTCAAAAAATACTTTTTTTCCAACTCTGATATATTTTTGACTAAGCATTAGTTTATCTTAGGATATATATTTCATAATCATATACCTTTTGTCTTATAGCTGGAATAATTTCTCTTCTGGATGAAGAAGAACCACAGCTTAAGGTATGAGTTGAAGAAAAATTAACTGGGCTTAATATGAGTACTTTGAAGCTCTTTGAATTTACTGATAACTATATATCTTCCACCATTTAAAATAGCCGTCCTACTTAGTCTATACCTAGTCACTGAAATCTAGCCCCAGAGGACAGGACAGTATTTTGGCAACAGCAGTGGTTTTCCCTAGAGTTTAACAAAGCTGAGGCAAATAAATCTCAGTGTGGCACCTGGAAACCACACACACACACACACACCAGTTTTCTCATCAACGGCAATCACAAAAAGTTACTTCTGTATCACATATTTTAAAACTATTTTCATATGACAAAAATTTGGAATATACTTCAATTGGCTCTAGGCACCTGAATTCATTTATATCCAAACCAGCAGCCTAGAGTCAATCTTACACATACTGTCAAAGAAGAAAAACGTTCAGTATGATAAGGAATGACATTATGTTTTATGATTGAAAACAGAAAGGAAGTATGTAAGCCCAATGGAAAGTCAGTTGGTAAACTTTTGTATTTGTCATTTAGTAAATATGACTTAGAATTTGGCCACTGATTTGTTGGAAACTTTTTTTTAAGGAAGTATAATGGTAAGTCTGTCTCAAAATCGAATTTTGGTTTTATCTTCTACAGGAATTTGCACTACACAAATTGAATGCAGTGGTCAATGACTTCTGGGCAGAAATTTCTGAGTCTGTAGACAAAATGTAAGAATTTACTTTATTTCTATAAATTGGAATAAAGTAGATCAACCTTAATTATCTGTGGATGTGGGTCTTGTGGCTTATTAATTCATTTAGAGATTTGCTGCCACTAAATTGCGGCTTGAGTATTTAGATTTGGAATTTTTAAGGAGAACCACAGTTTGAACTAGGCCTATACTTCCTAATTTCTTTCAGAGAAGTTTTGTATGAAGATGAAGGTTTCCGGAGTCGGCAGTTTGCAGCCTTAGTGGCATCTAAAGTATTTTATCACCTGGGGGCTTTTGAGGAGTCTCTGAATTATGCACTTGGAGCAGGTGACCTCTTCAATGTCAATGATAACTCTGAATATGTGGAGACTATTATAGGTAATTATCTTCCATCTAGTAAGGCTTTATCTTGTTGGCTTCTTTCTTGCTCTAGTACATCTAGCATTTTTTTCCCTGAATTTTTGAGGTTGCCACATTTCATTTTAATTGAAAGTTCATAATCTTTCTACAGTAATTTTATGCAACCTGAGTTTTTAGATCTGCCTTAGAATTCTGTGCTTTATTTTTTGTCATAATGAACAATAACATGAATAACAGTAATAATAAAGACACTCTACTCACAAAATATTTTAAGAATGAATCTAAGAAATTATTCAGAAGCAGCCAACTTAACACAAAGATAGTTATCTCAGTGATTATGTTTATCTCTTTTCCGGTGAGCATACTGTTATATGAAAAAATTAAATCAGATTATTGTGAATAACAGAAATTAAATGATAGTAATTTATAGAGTTGTTTCTAACACAGGAAACCATTATTGAGTGTTTCCATTGTACTAGGCACTGTACTGGTCGTTCTTCATAGCATAGTTTATTCCGCAGTTGCCCTGGGAAGAAGGAGCTAGCCTTGTTTTACAGATGAGAAAACTTGGGTTTCAAGATGATAAAGGCACATCGCTGTTAAATAGGAGGATCAGGATTTAAAACCCAGGCTTCCTCACTACGAAATCCATACTGTTTCTACTAGTAGCCATTGTTTTTTTATTTGCTTCTGTATTTTTGAAGTGAGAGAGTAGCGCACAGGTAAGGTTTGGGATTCTCTGTCTTGTAAGTTGAACCAGCTCTGTAAGAGTTCGTTCAAAGCTTTTGTAGCTTTAAAAATGTTTGAAAACTCCTGTTCTAATAGATGAAAGAAGGGATTGCATACCCTTCAGACGTGTCTTTTTGACTGTCAAGCTTTAGATCATAGTTACAGAGAGCCCAAGAGTGTGTTCTCTGTCAAGTGTGTATAGTATAGTTTTTTGAATTGCTGATTAAGAGGAGATCTGCATTATTCACCTGAACCCTTAAAAGGAGAAAATTGGTATTCTCTTTCAGAAATTGGGAAATGCTGCACAAGGCAGTCCAGAGAGGTACTTTTCAAATGTCCCTGAAGTTTGAAGTAAGATTTTGTGTTCACATTTAAAATTTTTTTGCCATGATGGTATGAGAATGTTGCAAGTAAGTTTATTGTTGTTGGGAACTCACTGAATTGGAGTTTTCATCTGTGAATCCTGTGGGAAGAACAGATGATTTTAAAGAATAGACCGTATCATTTGAAACCAGAGCACTTTCCCTACATTAAGTTAGAAATGGTGAGTTAAGTGCATTTATCTCTTCTCTCTTATTTGAAGGATTTTTTTTTGATGAATGTTGATAATTTTTTCCAGTGGTGATCTGCAAGTGCTTGCAATGTTAACATTTTACAAATGATGCTTTTAATCAGGACAGCTGGTCTATAAGAGGCTATGAGGTGGTAGATGCCTTCCTATGTATCATCTTAGTCTTAGCTTGTAGAAGGTGATTGTTGACTGGTAGACCAGTTCTGTTTGCTTTTCTTTGTGTGGAAATGGGGTTCACCCTTCTAGTTTTCTTGGGACTATTAGAATGGATTTTTTTAAATGTCAGTAAGATTTGTGAGAGAATATATAAAATAGAATTTAGGAAAGCCTTCCTAGGCTCTTAATGAATGTCATAAACAGTACACTCAGAAAATTCAAGGCTAGAATTTTCAATCTTCTCCCGATTGTAATAAGACTTCAGCTAGGAATGAGGCTTGGTTCTGGAGTACAGTTATGACATAAACCTGGTAAGTGAGAGCACAGGTCTCATTTGAAACCTGGGAGGTAACATTTTTCTTCCTCAGTTATTAACTAAGGAAAGCTCCCCAAATGTTATAAATCTGAGATTCCTTTCTGTTGAGGTAGGGGAATGTTTCCTCACAACTGCATTTGGTCGAAAAGCTCATATTAGGGCCTGGTGAAGATTTTCTGCAACCAAACTTGTTTAAGGTCTGCTTGTGAGTGCCACTTAGTTCTTACTAACTGTGCCTGAACCTGCCTAATCCTACCTGGATGGACCCTGAATGTGGTATATTCCAATTTATAAAAAGTCCTCTGCTTCCCCCAAAATATAGACCCATTAACATGGGCCATCTAGTAGACCAGAAGTTCTTTATCCTAGTTCAAATCATTTCTGTTTCCTGGGGCTATAGTTTGCAACTAATTAATCTTTTCCTTGTACCTTTCTCTTTGAAAGGGAGGGTGACAGGCCAGTGAGTTATAGAGAGGATAACTATTATATATGTCATTCAACTTGAGTGGCTGTTTTCCTTAAGAAGGTGGAAGAAGGTTTAGGGAAATTTCCTTTCTTGGTTGCTCCTAAAAAGTTTAAGTTATGATTGTAAAGTAGTGTAAGTTGTAAACACGATACCCTTCAGTATGTTGCCTCATCCTCCCCATTCACCCAAATCGCTGTGAAATGGGAAAGCCACATTATGCACATGCACCGCTGCATGAATTTTCAGACTCCCTGTCTGGGGGAGAGGGGAAGTATGTGTGAATAGGTTCAACCTGCCTCACATTGAGACAGGGAATATTTTAGCTGATTGCCGGAAAGGTTTTTGGAAATCTTCTTGGGATTGCCTTTAGAACCTGTGGCACATTTCAGGTCATAGACAGACTCTACTATCAAGGATCTGATAGTTTCATTAATGCGAAGAAGTGTAATTTATAGGCATGTGATAATTGCTACAGTAGGGTTTTTGTTAATATCCTCAAGCATGGCAAGTGTTTGTGTTTGAGAGTGAAAACAGCAGCTGTTTGTAGCCAGCTCTGTAGAATAAGCAGCTTAGTCAAGTTGAATAACATAATTTTGAATAATAAGCAGTAAAAAGAGAGAAATTTTTTAAAAAAATGATTTATTTTGTGGCTGCATTGGGTCTTCGTTGCCGTGCGCGGGCTTCTCATTGCAGTGGCTTCTCTTGTTGCAGAGCACAGGCTCTAGGTGCGCAGGCTCAGTAGTTGCGGTGCACGGGCTTAGTGGCTCCGCTGCATGTGGGATCTTCCCGGACCAGGGCTTGAACCCGTGTCCCCTGCGTTGGCAGGCGGATTCTTAACCACTGTGCCACAAGGGAAGTCCTAGAAATGTTTTAAATAATGTCAGCTTACTGGAATTAGTGTGTAGCCCTGCAGTGTAACTGTTACGACCGGAACAATATTAATTTGAAGGTATAACTTACAGCATTTAAAAAATCTGAAATTTGCTCATTACTCCATAGTCATCCCATAAGTTATTTTTATGATTATAAATGTAGGCATTGTCCTTTCTAGTAGTATAGCCCAATTTACCAGCTGATCAGAGTTATTTTATTTTCTCTATAGCAAAGTGCATTGATCACTACACCAAACAGTGTGTGGAAAATGCAGATTTGCCTGAAGGAGAAAAAAAACCAATTGACCAGAGATTGGAAGGCATTGTGAATAAAATGTTTCAACGATGTCTAGATGATCACAAGTATAAGCAAGCTATCGGCATTGCTCTGGAGACACGAAGACTGGACGTCTTTGAGAAGACTATACTTGAGTCGGTAGGTAGATGATGGGATTTTAGAGGTTGCTATTGATGAAGAATCAGCAGAGCAAATAATTAAAACTGAAAATTGCATGGATAGTGAAAAGAAAATCTAACTTAGATATAATAAGGTGCTCTTTTGCGAAAAATTTTATTTTTATATTTATAAAATATATGTATTTTATATTTATGTTTATAAATGAACCTTGGCTGTGTTCTGTGTTTGTCAAATAGTTGCTTTTATCTTACCACATTTATTCCTTTGAGATCTTGCATGGGGAAGTTGTCTTAATTACCCTGCCCTTTTTAAGAAGACTGTATTGGTAAACTACTATTGTAATGCATTTATCATGGTTAAAACTGTAAGCTACATTCCTGGTTTGGGGGTGTTTTGCAATAATTATGACAGTTGTAAGTCACCAACCAAAGTGGTCAGAGAGTGCAAGACAGAGTTAAATGGACATTGATCTGCATGCCCACTTTGCCTGCCTCACTACCTATCCTTTTCCACAAGCTAGCTCTTTGCACTCCAGCCATTTTGACCTTGTCTCTTCTGCTAGATGTACCATACCCCATTCCCTTTGCCAAAAGTATTGCCCCTGCCAAAAACATCCTTTTCCCTTTCTTTCTTTACCTGCTGTATTCCTGTTCAAGATTCACAGTTCAGCTCAACTGTCATTTGTTTACAGATCCTTCTGTCAATCCCTGCCAGCCATACCCTCCTCAACCCTTAGGTCCAGCTACGTCCACCAGATTATAACCTCCTTAAGGATAGGCACTTTCACCACTGGGTCCCCAAAGCCTAAGGCAGTGTTTAGCAGCAGTGGTAAGATTAGTTTAAATGAGTAAATGAATGAATGACCCAGTGTCATAGAACGGCCCTTATTTTGCTCTGTTTGATTTTTGTGCAGTTGTAGTTTCTCCTTGTCTTCAGGTGAATAGAACTGAAATATTTGTTTTTATTCATTCAACAAATATTTTTGGAGTGCATATTATGTGTCAGACACTGTTCTAGACATTGGAGATACAGTGGCAAACAAGACCAACAAAGTTCCTGCCCAAATGGAATAATCCACTGGGGGAATAGGCAGTGAAGCCTTATTCCCTATAAGGTAAAGGGGTGATAAATTTTTTAAAAAAGAATAAAGCAGGGTAAGAAATGCATCTTACTTTACATCCCAGTGCACATGTACATATAGATGTAACTTAGGATGAAATAATACCTACTTTTTCTACTTAATATGTAATCCTGATATTTTAAAATTGTATTTCATTTTTTAAAAAATGCTAGTCCCATTAAGTTGATTTCATAATGTATACGCCAATAGGTCACAACTTGCTTTTTTAAAAAAATATTTTTTTAATCATTGAACAAAGCTATCTTTAAATTTTATAGTGCTTTACAGTTTTCGAAAGTTTCACACACATGATTTCATATAATCCTATAATAACCCTTTTTTATCCCCTACTCCTGTATTGCCCTTCCCCCTTCCCTGTCCCCACTGATAACTACTAGTTTGTTCTATCTGTGAGTCTGCTTTTATTTTTTGTTTTATTCACTAGTTTATTGTATTTTTCAGATTCCACATATAAATGATATCATGCAGTATTTGTCTTTCTCTGTCTGACTTATTTCACTTAGCATAATGCCCTCCAAGTCCATCCATGTTGCTGCAAATGGCAAGATTTCATTCTTTTTTGTGGCTGAGTAGTATTCCATTGTGTATATACATTTGTGTGTGTGTGACACCCCACATCTTTATCCACTCATCTGTTGATGGACACTTAAGTTGCTTCCATATCTTGGCTATTGTAAATACACTGCTATTGGGGTGTGTATATCTTTTCGAATTAGTGAATTTTGTGAATTTTTAATTTCTCAACTCGCTTTTTGAGAAGTACACTTGTAGCTCTTCAGCATGCTTATTCATGCTGAAGGACTTTTATAGGTTAGTATCTCAAATATTGGGTATGCTTTGAAGAATCACAAGGTAAACATAAATAATCTGGAGGGGCTTCCCTGCTGGCACAGTGGTTAAGAATCCACCTCCCAATGCTGGGGACATGGGTTTGAGCCCTCGTCCGGGAAGATCCCACATGCCGCAGAGCACTAAGCCACAGTAGTTGTGTGCCACAACTACTGAAGCCCATGCACCTAGAGCCTGTGCTCTGCAACAAGAGAAGGCACTGCAGTGAGAAGCCCGCGTGCCGCAACGAAGAATAGCCCCCGCTCGCCACAACTAGAGAAAGCCTGAGCGCAGCAGTGAAGACCCAACGCAGCCAAAAATAAATAAAAAATTTTTTTTAATTTATAAATAAATAAATAAATAATCTGGAGTCAAAATTTCCTCAGGAGAGCACCAGCTAGATGTGACAGCACTCAAAGCTTGAGTCACTCAGAGCTGGAGAATAGTTCTATCACATTGTGTTCCTGGCCAGTGAGTATAGGTGGTAAGTCATGAGGATTAGCAAGACTAGAGGCAGACACAATTGAAAATGAAAAGCGTAGCCACTTGGTATATGTACAGCTGTATAGATCTTTTTATAATAATTAACAGCACCACCACAGTTATAGTATACTATGGTCATATAGTCATGCTCCTGGATGATCACTAAATATTTAATTGTTTTCAACCTATTTTTTTTCATGAAGACAGGAAATAGGTAATTTTCTTTTAAGATTTTCATCTAAAATGGTTAAAAATTTTAAGTTTTATTGTTTAGGTAGCAAATAAATCTTTAGCTGCCTAGAATGACTAAAGAATATCGATTAAAATAATTTGATTTCTAAATAAACATGCTTCAGTAACCAGATAATCATATCTCTTCAAATTATCTCTTTCAGAATGATGTCCCAGGAATGCTGGCTTATAGCCTCAAGCTCTGCATGTCTTTAATGCAGAATAAACAGTTTCGGAATAAAGTACTGAGAGTTCTAGTTAAAATCTACATGAACTTGGAGAAACCTGATTTCATCAATGTTTGTCAGGTAATAACATTGCATTACTTTACACTGTACTGCTGAGCCATGCCTCACTACATTACATTATATAACATCACTATAATTTCATGCATGTATCTCAATTGATCTTTACAACAGCCTTGTGAAGATACTTTATGCGTTTATATTCCATTTTACTGATAAGAAACTGAATCTCTCAAAACTAAAAAACTGTTATAATATGTTATTTCTATGTATTCTTTTTTTCACTTTGAAAATAATCCAGGCATTTAAGGAAATTTTTGAAAATGAGATTTAAAAAAAAAAGGTAGAAGAAAAGGTAAAAACGGTACCTATGTTATGTCATTTCTAAAAAGAATTTCAGCTATAAATATTATCTTTGGTTTCATTCCCCAAACACCAGCCAAGACCTTTGGGTATATTTTCTTTAGCTCTTTTATTGTATGGACTTGCTTGCACACTTTAAAAAAAATTAAGACAGTATAGAAAATATATAAAATGAAAAGTGTATCTTTCCCTTTCCGTTGGCCTTTTCCCAATTAAAAGATTCATAAATGTTTTTCCTCCACCTACTAGCACATGTGGAGCTACCTCATTCTTTTCAATGGCTAGATTGTGTTTTATTGACAAATTTTTGTATTCTGCTTAGAGCGCAGCATTTTATCACACATTTGGTTTGTTATATTTTCATTATAATGTGTTCTCAATATGTGTTTCTATCCTCTATACATATTTAAAATATAGATTAATACATCCTTTTTTTCAATGCTTTTTTTAAAAATTGAATAAAGTTGATTTGCAGTATTATGTTAGTTTTAGATGTACAGCAAAGTGATTCAGGTTTTTTTTTTTCCAAATTATTTTCCGTTATAGGTTATTACAAGATACTGAATATAGTTCTCTGTGCTGTACAGTAAATCCTTGTTGCTTATCTATTTTATATATAGTTTTTGATGCTTTTTAAACCAAGTGTGAAACACAGAAAAAGCTAGAAGAAAAATATCCACCTTTATACCACCCGAAGTCCACCTAACAGTATATTTCCTTTCACTTTTCTCTGTAGAGGTTTTTGGAGTTTTGTTTGCTTCTAAATAGTTTTTAATAGTTTTAAAAATAGTTTTTAAAAACTTACATGAAAAACGGTAGTCCTTTGCCTTCTTCCTCTGTGTATTTCAGTTTTATTCCTCAGAAGTAATTTTATTTCTTTTAGCTATTTTATTCCTTGTCCCTGTAAAATTTTTTTTAATTTATTTTACATTTTTAAAATACATTTTTGAACAGGTAATATTACATTCACATGATTCAAAATTCGTGAAGAATCAAAGGATATACAGTAAAAAGTCTTCTTGACACTTCTTTCCTTTGGCTCCCAATTTCCCTTCCCTGGAAGCAAACAGTATCAATTATATATTTCCATCAATTTAACATTTTTTCATGTTGTGACATTTCACAAATTCTTGTACAAACTCTTTCTTGATTGTGCAGTAGTCATTCAGTGGATATACTTTGCCTTACTTAACCAGTCTCCTGGTATTGGTCATTTATTTTGTTTCCATAATTTCCTATTCTTAATTTATAATAACTTTGGTTAATGTGTTCATTTTGAAATTGAGTTATTTGCTGCTTAAGGGAACAAGAAAATTTAAATTGAATTCTTAAAAGAAAAATCCTAAATTTATTGGGTGGTTTTTGTTAAAACATGTGGCAAATCCTAAGAGTAGTAAGAGAAATACTTCAAAATGGTCATTTTAAAATGTGCCTCTTGTCCTGGCCCAGCACAATACAATGTGTTAAATGAATGAACGACTCCTACAATTTATGGTAAAGCAGAAAATAAGTTACAGAGCACTTGATAGCGATTTATGGATAAGATTTAAAGAAGCCAAGATTCACTCACCAACCGGTTATTGAATATTGCTGATTGCCAGGCACAGTGTTAGGAGCTGTGAATATAAGTTGTATGGATTTTCTTATGGAAGGCAGATTCCATTTTCAGGAAAACTTTGGTGCCAGGATCAGAAATAGAATGCTAGACTAGATAGATAGTCTGCCCCAGTTTGCCTTTACTTACATTTGTTGACTATCACTCTCTAAGTATCTTGTAGACAAAGTTTTCAATTATTATGTAATTGTTCTTTATCTGCATTTCAGTGCTTAATTTTCTTAGATGATCCTCAGGCTGTGAGTGATATCTTAGAAAAACTGGTAAAGGAAGACAACCTCCTGATGGCTTATCAGATTTGTTTTGATTTGTATGAAAGCGCTAGCCAGCAGTTTTTGTCATCTGTAATCCAGAATCTTCGAACTGTTGGCACCCCTATTGCTTCTGTGCCTGGATCCACCAATACGGGTACTGTTCCAGGATCAGAGAAAGACAGGTATAAGTATCTTTTTCTGTATCAGAACTAATTCAACAATCTTTATTTCATTTTGGGAATAGATATTTATAGACAACATAATCTAAGAATAAATTTCACCATTAGCTTTCATAGATTAGCCTCTTACTAAAGCTATTGTTCTCTTTTGCACTCTGCTGCATACATTAAGGAAAACCAAAGAAATGGACCCTTATGGAAAGAAATGGAAGTGGTTGTCTGATGGGGAGGGTGCTTGCCATACAGCATGTGTGCTATTTAATCAGGTAAATTAAAAATCTCAGATAGGGCTTCCCTGGTTGCACAGTGGTTAGGAATCTGCCTCCCAATGTAGGGAACATGGGTATGAGTCCTGGTCTGGGAAGATCCCGCATGCCACGGAGCAACTGAGCTTGTCTGCCACAACTACTGAGCCTGCTCTCTAGAGCCCGCGAGCCACAACTACTGAAGCCCATTGCGCCTACAGCCCCTGCTCCACAACGGGAGAGGCCACCGCAGTGAGAAGCCCGTGCACCACAGCAAGGAGTGGCCCCTGCTCGCCATAGCTAGAGGAAGCCCACACACAGCAACAAAGACGCAACGCAGTCAAAAATAAAATAAATTAATTAAAAAAAAAAAAACTCAGGTGGGGTAGGTTGGGCTAGATTTTAGGCATTTGGGTTACATATTTGTACAGTTAGAAACATTCTTGGCTTTTTTATTTATTTATTTTTATTATTTTTGGTTGTGTTGGGTCTTTGTTGCTGTGCCCGGGCTTTCCCTAGTTGCAGCCAGCAGGGGCTTCTCACTGCGGTGCCTCTTCTTGTTGCGGAGCACGGGCTCTTAGGTGCGTGGGCTCAGTAGTTGTGGCTCACAGGCTCTAGAGCACATGCTCAGTAGTTGTGGCACACGGCCTTAGTTGATCCACAGCGTGTGGGATCTTCCTGGACCAGGGCTCGAACCCGTGTCCCCTGCATTGGCAGGCGGATTCTTAACCACTGGACCACTAGGGAAGTCCCCATTCTCAGCTTTTTTAACACTTTTATTAGAACTAATAAAAATTACTGTAAGTCAGTAATCTTGTAATCTTCATTTATTTAGGCTTTCTTTCATTTCTCTCAACAGTGTTTTTGTAGATTTTAGTACAGGAGTTTTGTACATTTTCCCTTAAATTTATTCCTAAGTATATTAGGTCTTTTAATGCTGCTGTAAGTGGTACGTTTAAATTTCAATTTCCAGTTGTTTGTTGCTAATATATAGAATTACAATTGATTTTTCTATGTTAATGTTGAATCCCACAACCTTGCTTAAGTCACTTATTAGGTCTAGTAAATTTTTTTTATAGATCCCTTTATAGAATTTTCTACATAGGAATCATGTCATCTGTGAACAGAGACAATTTTACTTCTTCCTTTATAACTTTCATATCTTTTCCCCCCTTATTTTTTTCTGCATTGGTCAGGAAATCCAAACATTCTTCCTTTGTTCCTAATCGTGGGGTAATAGCATTTAATTTCTTTCTTTTTGATTTTAAAATTGTTTTTCTCCTTACCCTCTCCTGTTCTTGTGTTTATTTGCTTTCATGTTCTTTCTGAGTTGATCTTAATTTCTGAAGTAATTATCCTCCTTCTTCCATTCCCAGTTTTTCCCTAGTTATATTATTTCATTTCTGATATATAATATTCTTTTATATCTTATAAAAGTTTTCTTCATATCTTTGACCTCTTTTCAAATAATTTTTTCTTATAATAGTGAATGGGATTTTACTTTGATCCTTTTCTGTGGTTTATCGTTACTGAAATTAGTTTTCCTAAATATTTACAAAGGAAGCTTGATTTAGGATAGTTTTCCTAATTTCCCTGTTCTCTAGAATTTCCTCTTTTATTGTGTTTGTGGAGTTTTAAACAAAATGGTGTCTTTATGTTCTGAGATCTCCTGGCTCTGTTTCCTTTCTCACTTTTATTTCAGCCTTCTTTTTCCCTCATTTCTGCCACCTTAATTTGGATTCTGTGCCCAGCATTTTCTCCTCAGTGTAGTGCTTTGACCTAGAAGGGGGTGTCGGCTGGTTCGTTTAAGAGTTGTTGAGGCTCCAGCTGCTTTGCTTCAGACTGGTCTTTGTGGCTCGTGGTGGTGTATCCTCACCTGACCGTGTTTTGGGAATCTGGGAGATACTTTGTCACCTGGTTTTGTTGTCCATATATTTTGCTAACCTAGTTAGTTGCTTTGCATGTTTTTATGAATTTATTTGGTGGAAATCCAGTAACTGGGTTGCCTCCATCTTATTTTACAATCTTTTTCATTTCCTAATGGCAGTACTTAAGAAGTAATTAACTTTTTTCCTTGCAAAATATTTAATTTGGACATGGTTCAGACCTTCAGTTTGATTAAAAGGAAAAAAAAAAGCCACCCACACATACTATTCAGAAAAGATTTATCACATTAGTAACTATTGGTTCTCTTCCTTTTAGTGACTCAATGGAAACAGAAGAAAAGACAAGTAGTGTACTTGTAGGAAAGGCACCAGAAGTGGTAAGTGTGCTTTTTGAAGTTGAGGTTGCCATTTAAACATATATTTCCACACTATATTGTAAATTATTTAAAAGTGTTTCGTACCTGCTTTTATGGAGGTTTATTATTAAGTTTGATACCAAAGTTATTTTATAAAAATGGATTTTCTATAAAAAGTAAAATTTTAAAGATTCATCCCAGGGAATTCCCTGGTGGTCCGGTGGTCCAGTGGTTAGGACTCGGCGCTTTCACTGCTGACAGGGCCTGGGTTCAATCCTTGGTCAGGGAACTAAGATCCCACAAGCCACACAGCACAGCCAAAAAAGAAAAAAGATCAATCCCAGAAAGCACTTGACTTAGAAGAAATCAAATCCTTAGATCCTTATCAAAGAATGAACTCTGTCCAGAATAACTCTGAATTACCTGTCACAGGGTGAGAAAAAAGTATGGCTTCTAACAAATAAATGGCAACTTATCATAGAGGGGGAGGGGGTAGTTTAGTTGTCTTTATTTTTAGTATTCATGGTGTGTGGAGAGTGGGGCAAGGATTAGAGCAGTGGTCTGTTGGATGTAAATGTTTCCTCCATCAGGATTTTTGGTTTCTGGTTATCAGGTATATAAATTTCAACTCTTCTTCACATGGTTGGAGAGTTGTGTTGATGGCTTGGTAGTTCATGAGATCATATATATGTGTTGGTTAAAGGTGCTTTTTCTCAATTTGGAGGAGGGAGTTTCTCACCTAAACTATAAGTTGGTTGTGTATAAAGTAGTTCTTGCATATCACCAGTAATTAGTTACTCTTTTACAGTTTTTTTAATATTAAAATATTTTATATTGGAAGTGAGTTTGGAATGAATTACATTCTTCCATCAAGCTGGTATCATATCTCAATGGCATCTAATAAAGAAATAAATTACTTTCTCTCAAATAAATGATACATGAGTTTGCTAGATCCTACTGTTAAAATATGGGTTTTGTTGTGTGTATGACTGAATTTCACTGGTTTAGTGCTGTTAAAATAAAGTTAGCTTACTGGATTTCAGTAATACAATAATTTTCATTCTTGTTTGTTCGGCAGAGTCCAGAGCCCAAGGATCAGACTTTGAAAATGATTAAAATTCTAAGTGGTGAAATGGCTATTGAGTTACATCTGCAGTTTTTAATACGAAACAATAACACAGATCTCATGATTCTAAAAAACACAAAGGTAGGAAATTTATCTGTAATGGAGGCCTTTTTCTTATATTTATTTCTTTGTTGAATAAGTACTTATATTTGTTATTGAATAATTTGTTGCATTTTATTCCTGATCATGGAAATAAGTATTTAAGAAAAAATAACAATGGGAGAAATGCTTGATCTTGTTGAAGAAGAAAAGGAATTAATATTGATTGAGCTCCTGTTTTTTGTGCTGGTCTCTCATTGGGAAGTGTAGTGGCTTTTTTTTTTTTAAGTTAGCTTTTATTTGAATGTATACATGTGGCATTTGGACAAATACCACAATCAGAACATTAATACAGGTTATTTGTGTGTTTGTTTTTCCCACTGAACTGCAAACTCCTTGAGAATAGGGATTCTTACCTTGATATTGTAACCTTTGTTGAGATATTGAGCCTAACAATTATTAGTATTAATTTTTGAACAGATAATCTATTCATCTGGTTCAAAAAATGTTTTAATATAAAAAGATACATAGTACAAAAAGATCTTCCTGCCTTGCCTGTGTTATTTACCCAGTATCCTTTCCCAAAGTCATTTATTCATTTTTTATTGTCATATACTATTCCATTACTAAACAGTTGTTTGATTGAGGCATATGTAATCATGCTTCTCCAGACTTTCAAAATAATTTTTACAGGTGGCAAAAAGAATAATATAATTTGCATTTATGACAGTTTTCTGATGTTTATCTTTATAACGCAGTCTCATTAAAACTAAACAAAATAGGGGCTTCCCTGGTGGCGCAGTGGTTGAGAGTCTGCCTGCCGATGCAGGGGACACGGGTTCATGCCCTGGTTCGGGAAGATCCCACATGCCGCGGAGCGGCTAGGCCCATGAGCCATGGCTGCTGAGCCTGCGCGTCCAGAGCCTATGCTCCGCAACAGGAGAGGCCACAACAATGAGAGGCCCGTGTACCGCAAAAATAAATAAATAAATAAAAATGAACAAAATAACTTCGGTGCTTGCCAGAGTTACAGTGCCAGAAGAGGTGCAGCATTGCTCCTCAGGTTACCCCAGTACTTTGGAGACCTTGAGCAAGATACTGAAGAGAAATGGCGAACTATTCAGAAACCAAAAATTAGAAAGTCTGCTGCATAAATTCCTACCCAAAATCTACTACTGACCTCAAGTTAAGACCACAAATAAAACTTTGTTTGACTTGCTTGTTTTTTATAAGCTAGCTACTTAATGTTTATAAAAGAAATATCCAAGGTTCATATGTTAAGTACCAGTTCAGTTTATTCATGTTTTCACCACAAAACAGGGCCTCTTACTGTGTGTTCACATGCAAGCTTGCGCTTGTATGAATACTTTGCTAATAATAAAAATCTGTATTTGTTTTTGTAGGATGCGGTAAGGAACTCTGTGTGTCACACAGCAACTGTTATAGCAAACTCTTTTATGCACTGTGGGACTACCAGTGACCAGTTTCTTAGGTAAATATGCTTGTAGGTTCCCACTTTGGTTTAAAATTGTCTTTGACAGAGACTCTGTTGACATTGTCACATGGATGTGGGGAACTTTCCCTGCCTGACAGTCCTGAATTTTAAATTCTACTTTTCTATTTTATAAATTTTTAAAATTGCATATGCCTACTTGTTTTGAGGTAATATTAATTTTCTTTATTAGTTGCCTTGAATATAGGTTTTTGAATGAAATACATTAAGCTTAGAAATTTGATACAGTTATGCTTTTGTTCATAGTGGAATTACATGTCATGCATTTTTAAAGTCCTCAAAATATTAAGAACAACTTAGGAGGTAAAATGGAATCATCAGTAACTTGAGATCCATAAAGTAAAATGATTTGTAACAGTTCAAGGTGAACATTTTAATGCTTTGACGTTAGCGTTATAAAAAGCTTTATGGAGTTCATTTCAGTAGTGTTGCTGAATTTCCTTTTCTTACAGAGATAACTTGGAATGGTTAGCCAGAGCCACTAACTGGGCAAAATTTACAGCCACGGCCAGTTTGGGTGTAATTCATAAGGTAATATATACTGATCACTGTGAGCAGGCATCAGAACAGAAGCAATTTTCCTGGAGTTAAGAAAAAAACTAAAGTTTACTATAATTCATTGACAGGTACATTTTGTTAAATTGGGTCAGTCCTCATACAGGGAAGGATAAAGTAAAGAAGAAATGTGTGTTTGGTTTTTTTATGAAAAGTGGAAGCCTTTTTCCTGTGAAGACTAGCTAAGACATTTCTCAAAATGAATTGAAATAAGTTATTTGCATTGTCTAAGATGAATTTGGGGAACTGTTATAAAACAAGGAGGGGGTGGGAATTGCAGCATTTGTTTCTAACCAGGATGTGACTGGGTCATTTAAAGGCTGTCTTCTTGTGTGAGTGATAAAGTTGCTTAGGAGAGAGTCCCACTTCCCCATTCACTCTGGAGAAAAAGCAATAATCATAGAAAATGTTACATTTTCTTTTCTCTAACTTTCTTTTACTGACACCTTTGTGGTGGCTCAAATTTACAGGGTCATGAGAAGGAGGCATTACAGTTAATGGCAACATATCTTCCCAAGGACACCTCTCCAGGATCAGCCTATCAGGAAGGTGGAGGTCTCTATGCACTAGGTCTCATTCATGCCAATCATGGTGGTGATATAATTGACTATCTGCTTAACCAGCTTAAGAATGCCAGCAATGATGTAAGTATTAGAATGGAAAAATAAATTCCCATTACTTAAGAGTCCAGGGAAACATTAAATTTGCCAAATTATTTCAGTGAATAGAAATTTTGTAGGATTCCCAAACCAGTACTGTTCTCATTGAATCTTTTCTTTCTTTATTTATTTGGTTGCATGGGTCTTAGTTGTGGCAGGCGGGCTCCTTAGTTGTGGCTCGTGGGCTCCTTAGTTGTGGCTCGTGGACTCCTTAGTTATGGCTGGCCAGCTCCTTAGTTGCGGCATGCATGTGGGATCTAGTTCCCTGACCAGGTATCGAACCCAGGCCCCCTGCGTTGGGAGCATGGAGTCTTAACCACTGTACCACCAGGGAAGTCCCTAGAATCTTTTCTTTTGAAGGTAGTTTCCTCTCCTTCTCTATAAGCTAAAATTGTGCTTCTCAGTCCTTTAAACCTTGTGTGTGAGGAGCAAAATAAAGTACCAGATATTTATATTGATAAAATATGTGTTGTATTCCCACACTTCAGAGTCTTGTTATGTTATATAAGTGACTTTAGTGATCATTTAGCCTAATTCTATTATTTTTCAGGAAACTAAAGCCCAAAGAAATTGCATGTACTCTTTTGGGAATCAGAATTCTTGCTTGTTTGAACTTCGATGGTTTTTTAAATGTAACTCTTTTGGAAAAACTTACTAAGCAGCCCTGTTCTCTTTTTAAGGAACCTTGACACATAGGATTTTAGACTTTTAACTTTTATGTTAGTCTCTTTCAGAAGGTTATCGGGAGAGTAGCTGAGTGAGCCAGAAAATTCTGTCCTACTTCAGTGAAAAGACTGAGGCCAGTAGGAAGGTCTTTCTCAGCTAATAAACCCCCTATCCACAAATCATATAGTTTATACATATCTCTACCTCATTTCCTCTGTTGGTCTCAGGTAAAAATTTTCTTGTCAGATAAAACTTTTTGGTTACCGGCAATAAAACCCTCTGCTTAAACAAGGAGTTTATTGGAAGTAGCTTATTTAATTAAAGGAAAAGCTGATGAACCAGTTCTCACAAAGGTTAAGCACAGGGCAGTTCTAGGAATCTAGATAGCAAGAACTAATAGGATCATCTCTTCAGGGCACTACTGTCAGGATGAATGAACTTGAAATGTTTTTGGTCCTTGGGTCATTCCACCTAAGAAAGATTAAAATTCCAGAGGAGCATCTGATTGGCCTGTCTTGGGTCACAGGCCCACACTTCCGCTAGGGGAAGATGGGAGCTTATTTTAAGTGATGGTTCCACCAAGACTCGAACCAGTGGGGAGGAATATTCCCCAAGCAGGAGTGGGGTGCTGTCACCAATAAAAGGATACTGTACATTCAAAACTAACAGATCACCACAAAAGTGTTCTTCAAATAAAGACTAGCTTTTGGTCTTGACACCATTTTCTCCCACTTTCTTCATAACCATGAAGTTATGAAGAAACTTTTTTCTCCTTTATCTTCAGTTTCCTTCTATGCTGCCTCCCTCAGTCCACAAGCATCTTCAGGTCTCATCTATCCTAAAAAAATCTTTCCTCACCACTTGCTTCTCCCTTTTAGTTGTTGTCATCTTTCTCCTCCCCTTCTCATGTGAATTTATTAAAAGAGAGCTGTACTGTCTCCACTTTCATTTTTTTCATTTCCTTTTCAACTCACTATTATTTTGCATCAGCAAGCAGCATTCTTTTGAAACTGAAATTGGTGAGGTTACCACTGGCCCTCTGTATCCTTTGATCATACTTCCTAGGCCAGCTGCTTTCCATGCCTGATATCACAACGTACTTTGAAATTAGAATGAAAGTTGGATTTTAAGTGTAGTGTACCAAATAAATGGAGCCCGTCCTTTTTCTCTAGATTGTTCGACATGGTGGCAGTCTGGGCCTTGGTTTGGCTGCCATGGGGACTGCACGCCAGGATGTGTATGATTTGCTAAAAACAAACCTTTATCAGGATGATGCTGTGACAGGTAAGTGATTCTTTCCAAAGATAACAAACTCTAGGATTAATTAATGTAACTGTAATATTTGTTTTCTACCTATATTTTGTGGTCTCTTAAAAATCTAATGGATTTCTCTATTTGTAGAGAATTCTTTTTAGGAAGTATAGGAATAGATTTCTCTATTTGCCCCATTTATCAAACTCATTTTATAAAAATATGTTTTGTGATATATAGGCTTTTTAAAATGGTATGTCTTGTGTGTATGTCTGTATAACTGACTTTTGCAAATAGAAGTTTATTAGAGTGATCTGCTTGTATCCTGAGGCTGTCTCTACTGCTAGGTGATAATGTAGAAAAAATATTGCCATAATGTCTCCTTTGAAATCTCTGTAGGATTTGGTAGTGTATCCTATCAAGATGTAAAAGGAAAATAGCTGTGAATATATGGATATACTTCCACATAAACTATTCTTTATGTCTGATGACTTGAAACAATGCTCTCAGAAGCTAATGGTTGTTTTGATAGTTGATGCTAATAGTTAGCAGTTCTAATAGGATATGTTTTATTTACTTTACATACATAACTCTTACTCTTTAATGTTTTGCTTTTCACTCACTAGGGGAAGCAGCTGGCCTGGCCCTAGGTTTGGTTATGTTGGGCTCTAAAAATGCCCAGGCTATTGAGGACATGGTTGGCTATGCACAGGAAACTCAACATGAGAAGATTCTACGTGGTCTTGCAGTTGGCATAGCATTAGTGATGTACGGGAGGATGGAAGAGGCTGATGCTCTCATTGAATCTCTCTGCCGTGATAAGGTCACATATTATTCATCCTTTTTTCCCTGCATTTCCTCACCCTCCAGTTATTATATCCCGCATTTACAGAAACACTTAACCTTTACTGGAAATTGTCTTTGTTCCTATCAGAACTCTTAGGCACATTTGTTGATAAAACTTCTCAAAAGATATATAAAGCCTTATAGAATTTAGGAAAGAAAAACACTGATTAAAAGAGGTGAGCAGGGCTAATTTGAGAATTTTAAATTTAATCAAGACTTCAGTGATTTTCAAATAAGCAGATTTAGAAAAGTTCTTTAGAAATATATAAGTTGATTTCTTTTAGAAATAATGTTTTGGGGATGATTTCATAATCATTTAATAGGACATAAAGTTTACTTCATTGTTTTTTCATCAGAAAACAGTGCCAATCTATACTTATTTATTTGGGTGAGATTTTTTTCCTTTGCCTTTTGTTTTGTTTTTACAATGGTATTGTATATGGTAGGTAGTCAGTGGTAAACAGTACTGTCCTCTGTAATCTGATAAAAACATCCACTGCTATAGTTTATTGATAAAACTAATTATTTTGCTCACCTATCAGACTACATATCTCTTCCACTCAGTGCTCAGTTGCCAAGAATTAAGTGGTAAGGTAAAAGCAAGTTAGAATGTAGAATTAGAAGCAAGCTTCTTTGTTGTCTGACAAATGGAAGTTGAGAATCATAGGGCAGTGAGTGTTGGTATTGGGCTTGAGTTTATACTTTTATAAAGTGTGAGGCAGCATGGGCATGTTGCACAGAATATTGGGAATTAGAAGCAGTTAACTACTACCATATTAGAGTCTTTTAATTCTCCATTTGTGTAGAGAACTGCCAACCACAAAATGGTGCTCCTTGAGTTCATTTCTTACCTAAAACCAGCTCCCCTGATGGATGAAACTAAGCCTGTAGAAGTTACTATCTGAAATAAGTTGATGATTGACATTGAATTATTTCTTAGGATCCAATTCTTCGACGATCTGGAATGTATACCGTGGCCATGGCTTATTGTGGTTCAGGTAACAACAAAGCTATTCGCCGCCTGCTACACGTTGCTGTAAGTACTCTGACCTTTCTTGGATAGACATGGGAGAGAAAGTTTGCAGACGGACACTAAATGTGCTGATGACTGCACACCCACACCACATAACTATCACCAGCGGCCCCAGGTTCAGATTCTCATTCATGGAGCACAGTCAGCCATAACCTAGCGCCAGGTTCACTTAGCTTTTCAGAAGGATACAGGAAAGGATGACAGTGTGTCTATTTGAATGAAAGTCCTTAAAGTCATTTAGGAGCAACTTCTGAAACTCTATTCCAAGGGGCACCCTCATTTATAAGGGACAGGACCATGTGAATGGATCCAGGAACTTGGACATACACTAGAACACAGCAGGGAATGACACTGAGTCTTTGGCATCATTGAGCTTAATGGAATACATTGAGCTTAGGGAATACAGATGCCAGAACAAATTAATACGAGTGTAATGAGAGTTACAACACAGAAAACTCAAACTGCATATCAGCTGCTTCCTTTGAGGAACATGGTATGTCTTCCCGTCTGCAAATAAATTGTAAAGCATTCGTCTGGGACTTCAACACACCTCAGGAGAATTGTTCCTGGGTATTTCATATTTATTGTTATGATTGTGTATGGAATTTTCCTCCCATTACATTTTCTGCCAGGTTATTATTGGTGTAAAACAAAAGCTATTGATTTTTTTAGATTTATTTTGTAAACTGGACACCTTATTAAACTCTTTTATTGTGTTTTAAAAAAAAAAAGACCATGTGAATGTGTGCAGCCACCTGAGGGTAGGGAAATCTAATGAACAATAGGAACGACTTCTTTTTCCAGCCTGTGAAGTTAGCTTCCAGGTACCCCTAAGGGACATGCTCTATGACAAGAGACACGTTGCACAGGAAAGCCAATGCCCATGTTTTCCAACAGGCTTTTTCCACTCAGAGTCACCCAATCCAGGTACAGTTTTTCAGTGATACATAATGTTGCCTGATAACACAGTGGACGTTCCATATGTCTTAACCCAGTAGGTTTCTACCATCTTGGTGCTGGGAGATGGTAGACCCAAGGTCATCTTCCCATGCAGAAAGGGTTTAGAGCTGTTATTATTTCTTTCTTCCTAGAGATATTCACATGACACAGTATTTATTAATAATTTATTATTTATCAGTGCAGCATGTGGTTTGTTATAGATGGTTGTATTTTGCTTGAGTTTAGGACATACAGTTTTGAAAACAACATTGAAGGAATGGTTAGATTTTCAACGTGGCCCACAAAAGCTATGGTAGAGCTGAAGTAGTTTAGAAGTAGCCCTGCATCTTAAACTTCACCAAACTATAAAGGCTTCTAAGCCTTGAAATGAAGAAATTCTCAGATGAATTTTTCTTAATTGGGGTAAGACATTCTAATAGAGGAATACAGTAGTCCCCCCCCTTACCCACGGGGTATATGTTCCAAGACGCCCAGGGGATGCCTGAAACCACGGCTAGTACATATACTATGTTTTTTCATATACATACATACATACATACCTGTAATAAAGTTTAACTTATGAATTAGGCACAGTAAGAGAATACCTGGATTGCAGCATCACTACTCCTGTGCTTTGGGGCCATTATTAGGTAAAATAAAGATTATTTGAATATAAGCACTGCAATACCTCATCGATCTGATAACTGAGAGAGCTACTGTGTGACTAGTGTGTGGATAGCATATACAATTGAGATACACCGAACAAAGGGATGATTTACATCCCAGGCGGGACAGAGTGGGATGGTGTGAGATTTCATTAGAATACTCAGAATGACATGCAATTTAAAACTTATGAATTGTTTATTTCTGGAATTTTCCATTTAATATTCAGACCACAGTTGACTGTGGGTAACTGAAACTGCTGAAAGTGAAACCGTGGATTAGGGAGGTGGTTTCGGTAATATGCTAATGAGATCTAGTTTACATTTAAATGATGTGGGCCTCTCATATCAGTTTATTCTAGTAATGTAATGAATGTAGTAATAGGATGCATGTAGTATAATGTAATTATCCTTTAAATTTTTTCCTAGGTAAGTGATGTTAATGACGATGTCAGGAGGGCAGCAGTAGAATCACTTGGGTTCATTCTCTTCAGGTAATAATTTCTAACTTCTGATTCTATTTATATTCCATTTCTATTTGTAGTTAGTAATTAAACAGAAACTAAATATCTGAGGAAGTATGTCTAGGTTCAGAGTGAGGACCATATAACATTAACGGTAGTACTGTTCCTCTGAAAAAGAAGCCAGTATGTTTTGAGAGTCTGAGATGCTCTTTGAGAAGCAGTAGTCCTCTTCCCATGTATATTGGTAATTCAAAAGGGATGCTATCTCTCACACAGACTTGTAGAGTTCTTGAAGCTCTTTAATGAGAGTGAAAGGTATTAGGTTTTGTTTAAATGCAAAGGAGTGGAAAATGTGCAGATTTGGAGATGCCCTTGGCATTATAGTATGGTTGTGATTTAGAGGACACACTCTGAAACCAATCTGCCAGGATTGAATCTTGGCCCTGTCACTTACTAGCTGAGTGACTTTGGGCTTGTTACTTAGCGTCTTTGAACTTCGAATTCCTAAGGGTATAGTAATAGTACCTAAGACTGTTTTTTGACAGTTAAGTGAATTAATATGTCTAAAGCCCTTCGAACTGTATCTGGCACTAGTAAGTGCTATTCAAGTGTGTATGAGTAGTGGCAGTTGCGATAGTTGTGGTAGATGAAGTAGTACTTCTTACAGTAGTTCTTCTCTCCAATTTCATGTACACTGTTTCTTTTCGCTAAGGTACTTTATCTTAAAATGCAACATAGGAAAATAAAAAGTATTCCTTTCAGCTCGTTTTTGGGCACTGCTTATTAGAGTTTACTTGTGAAATTACACAGTAAAATAAGTTCTGAAGGTGCATGTAAGATGAGTTTCATGTACTTTTCATCTTTGGTATAGATTGTATATATTTTTTCTCCAACGAATATTTACTCAACATCCACTGTGAACTGGTTAGAGGACCTTCTCTAAGATGCAAGATAGGAAATTAACCATTTACTGCAGGCACTAAATATTTTTTTCCTATTGTGGATAAAAATGTTGAATAAAACAGCAAAGCACACATCCATATAGCATGTTAATAGGTTTCTCCTTACACCAGTCAGTTTTGTTGAATGAGGTTGTTCAAAAAAATACTAATCTTTACTGTATTACCTCTAACCTCATTTGTCTAACTTGTTCACAGAGAGACTAGAGAACTTTCACTAAATCCTAAAGTCATAGTATTTATACAGATCTACTAGTCTGGTACCTCTAAAACAGATTATGTGGTTAATTGGTTATTATTGTTTTTAGTAAATTCATAGAAGTATCACGTGTTCATTGATTCCTTTTCTGAGATCTGATAAAACCTATTTGTGTTAAGCCATCCACATTTTTTCAAAAGATCTACAGCAGGCTCCATAGTTTAAATTTCTTGAGTCCTGTCTCTTTCTGAACACTGGAATATTTAGCCACGTACAGTCCTTTTGTATCTTTGCCATTTTCTGTTTTTGCTCAGATTTGTCAACAGTGGTTCTACAATTATATTCACAAGTTCTGTTTCAGGGAAGTGATTCATTTAGCTTAGAGACTTGAACTCATTTAAGGCACCCAGTCTCTTCACCTGTTTTGCATTTTGATCAGTCTTAACAACATTACTTTCTATCTTTCTGGTCTAAAAAGCATTCTCCTGAAACAAAAGATGGAAGCAGAATAGAAGTTGAATAGTTCTGTTTCCTTCCTGTCATCTTTGGCATATCGTTCTAGCCAACCTGTGATGCTAACCTTTCCTTAATTTTGTTCTAGAGTTTAGACACAATTGAAAACCAAAAACAAATGGTTTTATTATTGCTATTCGGGGAGGTTTTTTTTTAAATTCTTATTGGAAACCTAGGTAATTTGTATATGGAAAATATATTCTTCTAGGTGTGCCCTTAGTAACTATTGGCCTGTATAAAGAATCCTGCTCATCATGGTCTCTTCCTTTGTTTTATCTCTTCATTGTCGGCTACTAACTGTTCCTGTTAGTCACTTTATATTTTATATCATATAAATCAGTCACCTAGTGTGTGTATTCTGCCACACAGGAAGTTGAGCTTTCGTGAAAACTGTTTTTCTTCCATTTTTAACCTGACAGTGCTTTGCTCTCTAATTATCAAAATTCATTTCTGCCCTTGTGTTTACTGTAGCTTACACATGTGCTCAGTTCCCAGTTTCAGCAGCAGATGTCTTCCATGAGCTGCTTTTAGGCTTTGCTAAGATCTCTACTACCTAGGATACTCAGATCCAGCTAATGAGTTGTTTTTGTGCTCATTATTTCTAAGGGACCATTCAGAGTTCTGTTGCTGTTGTTTTCTTTTTTCTTCATAATATGATTCTTATAAGAGGTAGAAACTGGAAAAGACTTTACAGGTTACTTTGTCTAAAACTTCATGGATGAAGAAAATTAAATGTTATCAGCTTGTCTAAGGAGTTGCAGTTAAAACCAAGTTCTCTAATTTTAGATTGTTGTCAATTCCCTGGAGTGATTTTTTTTTTTTTTTTGCGGTATGCGGGCCTCTCACTGTTGTGGCCTCTCCCATTGCGGAGCACAGACTCTGGACGCGCAGGCTCAGCGGCCACGGCTCACGGGTCCAGCCGCTCCGCAACATGTGGGATCTTCCCGGACCGGGGCACGAACCCGTGTCCCCTGCATCGGCAGGCGGACTCTCAACCACTGCGCCACCAGGGAAGCCCCCCATTTTTTTTGAAGAGAAGAAAATTGAATTCCAAAATTGTTAACAAAACTTCCTGTTGTCATAGAGCTGAATGGTAGAACAGAAATTCAAAACAAGTCTCAGGATAGACCAATGCTTTCTCTACCATGCCTTTCCTTCAGAGCACCTTCTTTCTGAGTGGCTGTGATAGAACGTTTTTATTCTCAAATTTCCTTATTAAGTTTAATATTTGGAAAGTTTCTGTACTGTATCCTAAGAATTAGTAAATGTTTTCTGATGTGTCATCGGTTGCTTTCTTAGTGTGCTCCATTTTATCATTTCTTCCCTTTTAAATGTCACTTTTAAAATAACCACAGACATTTGGGCCCCTTGAATTGTGTTTTAAGGATTTATTTCTTCTTAATTTTTAAAACTTCTTTTAAAGTGTACTTATTGGACACAAATACTGAAAACATATCAGTAAACACATATTTGTACTTCAGCAACTAAGGTGAAATTGTCTTTGTAGGAAACTAAAAATTTTCATGTGTAGGGCTTCCCTGGTGGCGCAGTGGTTGAGAGTCCGCCTGCTGATGCAGGGGACATGGGTTCATGCCCCAGTCCGGGAAGATCCCACATGCCGTGGCCGCTGAGCCTGCGCGTCTGGAGCCTGTGCTCTGCAACGGGAGAGGCCACAACAGTGAGAGGCCCGCGTACTGCAAAAAAAAAAAAGAATTTCATGTATATTATCTCCTTTATTCTTAGGATAGTCCAGGGAGTTGTAGTGTTTTCACTGTTTCTTTCTACTGGTATTTGTGGGTTATATGTTCATAATCTGTATGATAAAAATAGAAAATTAAATTGAAAAACATTCTTGCCAAGTTGAAATGAACCTAGTGTATTTTTAATCCAGTAGATAGGTGATTCGTGGGTCCATTGTTAATAGTCTAGTCAGCAGATTTATTGTCACAACTCTGTACAGTACTGTGCTTGGCATTGACTGAAAACTCAGTTGGAATTGAACAGAATCTGAATTATTTCATCTTCACATTGGAAAGGAAAATGAAGAAAGAGGCTAATAGAAGTATTAGTTTTTATATACTTGTTAAAATTAAGTTGCTATAATGGTGAACAAGGTGATGACCTGATATAGGCCTTTCTTAAAATTAGATAGGGCTTCCCTGGTGACGCAGTGGTTGAGAGTCCGCCTGCCGATGCAGGGGACACGGGTTTGTGCCCCAGTCCGGGAAGATCCCACATGCCGCGGAGCGGCTGGGCCCGTGAGCCGTGGCCACTGAGCCTGCGCGTCCGGAGCTTGTGCTCCACAACGGGAGAGGCTACAACAGTGAGAGGCCCACATACCGCAAAAAAAAAAAAAAAAATTAGATAATCTTTGATATCCGTGATCATCTTTGCTATGACTTAAGCTTACAATATAACACTAAATATTTCTCAATTTATACATTAATTTACTTGCAGATATGGATGGATCTCTCAAGATCAGTGGGAGATTCTTGGTGCAGATACTTTTTAGACCACAAAAAATGGTTTCTTGAATAGAAGTATGTTGCATCATCATAGATCCTTAGCATTTGAAGGAACCCTAGCAATCGAATAGTTACCACCAAATCCGTAAATTATCTTTACAATATCTCCATTCACAATTCTGTATCAATTTGATACGTATTCTCTGTGTGCTGTTTTCTGTTTCTGCCTCAGTGTTTGGATGCTGTAACTTCCTTTAGTTTTGTTTTTTTAATTCTTCCTTCTATCTGCATCTTTGTTTTCCCCTCGCATTCAATTAACAATAATAATGGGGCTTCTCTGGTGGCGCAGTGGTTGAGAGTCCGCCTGCCGATGCAGGGGACACGGGTTCGTGCCCCGGTCCGGGAAGATCCCACAGGCCACGGAGCGGCTGGGCCCATGAGCCATGGCCACTGAGCCTGCGCTTCCGGAGCCTGTGCTCTGCAGTGGGAGAGACCACAACAGTGAGAGGCCCGCGTACCGCAAGAAATAAGTAAATAAATACGGAGTAGAGTGAAAAAAATTTTTTTCAAAATTATTCTTCTAAATAGGTACAATCTATTCCTTTTCTTTGAAGGTAGGACTATTAAAGAGAGTCCCTTTGTTGCCATAGTGGTGGTTAACTTCGAGATTTGCTTTTAAATATAGATTTCCTTAAAATGTTTTAGAATAGAAATATCAGTTATGTATCAAAATGCTAAAAATTTTGTGCTGTGTGGTACTTTTTCAGGAATAGTTTATATTGGAGTTGTATTTCTTTTTCTAGAACCTTCTGGAAATACTAGAATGATCTCAACTAGCTCTCAGCTAACTAAGCAAGGAATTTTTTTTCAGGAATTGAAGCTGAACAGCTTAAAGGTCTTATAGTTAATTCTGTGGGTGTGCATATGTTTAAGCACATACACAAATTTGAAGTCAGTATAGAGCATGTGGGAAGATATTCCTTCTAATCTAGATTGTCTAGGGATAGAGCTTTGCCAGTGAGATTGCCATCTCTAGTATTTAAATTTTCTGAAACAATTTTATATGCCATCAGATACCTAAGACACAGTTTGGAATACTGTTGGAGTGATATCTGAAAACTTAATCTCTGACTTGGCAAGAATGTAAGTCTTAACATACGCCAAACACTTCATATTAGAGACTGGAACCAAAATAGATAAGAATGACTTTTTTTTTTTTTTCAAGGAATGTAAATTATTTTGCCTCTTATTCGAGATAACCCATCCCTTTTTTTTTTTTAACATCTTTATTGGAGTATAATTGCTTTACAGTGCTGTGTTAGTCTCTGCTGTATAACAAAGTCAATCAGCTATACATATACCTATATCCCCATATCTCCTCCCTCTTGTGTCTCCCTCCCACCCTCCCTATCCCACCCCTCTAGGTGGACACAAAGCACCGAGCTGATCTCCCTGTGCTGTGTGGCTGCTTCCCACTAGCTATCTATTTTACATTTGGTAGTGTATATATGTCCATGCCACTCTCTCACTTCATCCCAGCTTACCCTTCCCCCTTCCTGTGTCCTCAAGTCCATTCTCTATGTCTGCGTCTTTATTCCTGTCCTGCCCCTAGGTTCTTCAGAGCCATTTTTTTTTTAGATTCCATATATATGTATTAGCATATGGTATTTGTTTTTCTCTTTCTGACTTACTTCACTCTGTATGACAGTCTCTAGGTCCATTCACCTCACTACAAATAACTCAGTTTTGTTTCTTTTTATGGCTGAGTAATATTCCATTGTATATATGTACCACATCTTCTTTATCCATTCATCTGTCGATGGACACTTAGGTTGCTTCCATGTCTTGGCTATTATAAATAGAGCTGCAATGAACATTGTGGTACATGACTCCTTTTGAATTACAGTTTTCTCAGGGTATATGCCCAGTAGTCGGATTGCTGGGCAGTATGGTAATTCTACTTTTAGTTTTTTAAGGAACCTTCATACTGTTCTCCATAGTGGCTGTATCAACTTACATTCTCACCAGCGGTGCACGAGGGTTCCCTTTTCTCCACACCCTCTCCAGCATTTATTGTTTGTAGTTTTTTTTGATAATGGCCATTCTGACCAGTGTGAGGTGATAACCCCATTGTAGTTTTGATTTGTATTTCTCTAATGATTAGTGATGTTAAGCATCCTTTCATTCGGAGGTAACCCACCTTTAACACTGCTGAAAAAAGAGTTGTCGCAAAAATGCCTAAAGTTTTAGTGATTTAGGAGTTAAATTTGTAAGGTATACTCTTTCTGGCAGATGACGTAGAGCCCATAAGATCTGTAATAGAACCATGTTCTAGGAAAGGATTCTGCAATTTGAATTTTATGTACCTGGTTTTCTTATGCTGAGTGAGCTTCTCCATAGCCAGCATATTTCTTGTGATAATTTTCTTAAACTGTGTTGCCTGGAAGGGAGCAAGGATGGAGCAATTGGTTGAGGCATAAGAATGGGTCAGCCTGAAAAGGAAAGGCTAAGATATGGGCTGTCTTCACTGCAGATTCCCTCAGCCTAAATTTATTCACCATTTATGTGAGTAGCATAAAAATAAAATATCAAGGGCTTCCCGGGTGGCACAGTGGTTAAGAATCCGCCTGCCAATGCAGGGGACACGGGTTCAAGCCCTGGTCCAGAAAGATCCCACATGCCACGGAGCAACTAAGCCCATGCAGCACAACTACTGAGCCTGTGCTCTGGAGCCTACAAGACACAACTACTGAGCCCATATGCCACAACTACTGAAGCCCGCATGCCTAGAGCCCGTGCTCCGCAACAAGAGAAGCCACTGCAGTGAGAAGCCTGCGGACCGCGATGAGGAGTAGCCCCCACTTGCCGCAACTAGAGAGAACCCGCGCACAGCAATGAAGACCCAACACCGCCAAAAATAAACAAAATAATTAAAAAATTAAAATACCGGGGCTTCCCTGGTGGCACAGTGGTTGGGGGTCTGCCTGCCGATGCAGGGGACACGGGTTCGTGCCCCGGTCCGGGGGGATCCCACATGCCGTGGAGCGGCTGCGCCCATGGGCCATGGCCACTGGGCCTGCGCGTCCAGAGCCTGTGCTCTGCGGCGGGGGAGGCCACAACGGTGAGAGGCCCACGTACAGCAAAAAAAAAAAAAAAAAAAAAAAAAAAATCAAAAATAAATATAGCCCCCACTTGCCGCAACTAGAGAGAACCCGCGCACAGCAATGAAGACCCAACACCGCCAAAAATAAACAAAATAATTAAAAAATTAAAATACCGGGGCTTCCCTGGTGGCACAGTGGTTGGGGGTCTGCCTGCCGATGCAGGGGACACGGGTTCGTGCCCCGGTCCGGGGGGATCCCACATGCCGTGGAGCGGCTGCGCCCATGGGCCATGGCCACTGGGCCTGCGCGTCCAGAGCCTGTGCTCCGCGGCGGGGAAGGCCACAACGGTGAGAGGCCCACGTACAGCAAAAAAAAAAAAAAAAAATTAAAATATCAAAAGTAAATAGAATTGGCTTCCATTTACAGAGTACCCACATGAACTCATTCTCATAAGAACCCTATGAAACGTAGATGAGGAGACTGAGAAATTAAGTATTTTTTGTAAATTCAATCAGTTAGTAAACGGCATAGATTGGATTTATTCCAGGTCTAGTAGCGCAAAGTAAAGTAACAAAAGGATGAATAAAAATTTTTGTACCAGAAGTTCAACCAAGTCTTTGGGGAAGCTTAGGCAGCCATGATCTCATTTATAAGATCATTAAAATTTAGGTTCCTGGATTAATAAGGTCCCATGCCTTATTGCATGCTCTTTGAGAAACATAATGCACAGGCTCTTTGAGAAACATAATGAGGTTTAGGTACCCAAGACTGGTTTCATTTGCTTTCTCCTCCTCCTCCGGTAGACCCACCTCTGCTGAGTAGATGCCTGGTGTGAGCCATCTAACAAACAGCTCTAGTTCTAAGACCGTGTCACTTTGTGTGATATCCAGCTACTCTCCCTACCCCTTCCATCAAGACAGTTTCCTGATCAGTGCAAAATTGTGACTACATTTAACTAAGCCAGACTGTGAATGGCAATCTCAGCTTACCTTCAGATGTGATCATTATTTTATGCACTTATTTTTAGTCCTCTGTTCCTATCACTGTTGTTTTGTGTTATGCCTTATGTCTTTAACGCCTTGAAGACAAGGTTAATACTTGTTTTGTTTATTTCATTCTTAGCATAGCTTTGCATACAGTTAGGAACTAAATAAATTCTTATGGTGACATTGTTTTTTTGTAAGCCAGAAGTTTATTGATTTATTTAATTTTATTTCATTTGACTATCTTAGCATTTAACTAGTGTGCTGGATTGTTTTAATTTGCAACTATACAAAAATGATTTTTTTTGTTAGAATAATTTTGCCCTAATAAAATTGGGTAATCTTAATACATAATTCTTAATTTAAAGAGATGATTTTTGATACATGATATAAAGTTCTTCTTTATGTAATTCTTGGTATATTTATATCTTCTTTATCTTTCTCATCATTATATTAGTTACATAAAAACTGTGCCATTACTCTATACATAACTGATTTGCTCTTCAGTTTTGTCACCTTCATTTTCGGTGAGAAGTGTATCTAGTAAAATGATTGATGAAAACTGAATGGTTGAACTTCGGAGCCTCATTGGACTCTGGTACATGGCAGGATTAATGCCATTTCGCATTCTATGTTTCATAAAATATTTAGAGTTCTCTGCCATTGGATTCTGGAAGTACACATTACCGGAGCATTTTCTGAGAGTTTTTATTGATTTTATGGCCCAGTAATTGCAGGTGATGTACCGGCCAAATGCATCCCGAAATGTCTTGTTGAAGAGGGTGTAGACCAGAGGATTCACCCCTGAGGAAACATAGCCTATCCACACAAATATCTCCAGGAGCATTTTGAGAGTAGTCTGGTTGCAGGAATCACATAAAACTAAAGTTATATTTGTAATAAAAAAGGGGCACCACATAAGCAAAAAGAGGAAAAACACAATCCCTAGAACCTTTGAGGCTCTCTGTTCATTGGAAATGGTATGCACTGACTTTTTTCCTACTGTGGACGTTCTTCGCATAAGTATGTTATCACTTGCATTAGGCAGGGTTTTGTGCTTGTGAGAACCGTCCAGCATTGCCACTTTTTCTGGTGTTGAGCAAGGTGTTTCATCCCTTTGGAAAACTGTGGACACAGTCAACCACATTAGGCGTTGAGGTGGCTTGTTTTTGACCAAGTAAGCTTTCTTCTGTAAAGCATGGATAGTGAGAAAGTAGGTGACAATCATGATCGCCAGAGGTGTAAAGAAGGAAGCCAGTGAGCCAAAGAGCATGAAATTGCCAAAACGATCCTTTGTCAGCCCACAAGTGATGTTGTTTGGGTTACCCACATCAGTGTCTATACCTTTAATAGGGATTGGAATGGCAATGCCTAAGGAAGAAGAAACAAGATAAATTGAGTTATTTTATGACCTTTGACTCTTAGATTAGGTCCTTTTAAAGTTTATCTTACTGACTTTACCCTATTAGTGTATTGTAATTCCTGGTACCCACAATGCAGAATCTGTCAAGCAATAAATCAATGGAAGATTTGACAAATAGAACCTAAGTAAGCAAACCTGCTGTTTTTAAAGAGATTGGTTAGTGGTTTCAGTTTTGTAATTAAAGCTTCCCTAAAACCATAGTGTATGCATGAAATAGTAGAGAATGTCTTCATTTATTCTCCATTTCTCATTATCTATTTTTGTTTGTTGATCTATTCCAAGTTAAGGAAAAGAATTCAGAAGAGAAGCTGCTTTTATCTTAATATCCAGTGTAGCTGAGCTAAAGAGACTTAAGAATACATTCATGCAATATCTTAATTCTGAGTAGATACCTATTTTATAATCTTTGAGGTTACACAGTTTCGTTTAACAGACAGTTTTATCTTTTGATATTTGTGAATGTCTTTTAACCTTTTCTTTCTGACTTCTTAGGGAAAACTCAGGGTTTATTGTTTTTTTTTTTCAAATGCTACTTAATAATTTGAGAGCGAGTGGATCATGAAATTTACTTGCTTTTTAAAAAATATTTATTTATTTATTTTTGGCTGTGTTGGGTCTTTGTTGCTGCATGCGGGCTTTCTCTAGTTGCAGTGAGCAGGGGCTACTCTTCATTGTGGTGCACGGGCTTCTCATTGCAGTGGCTTCTCTTGTTGCAGAGCATGGGCTCTAAGCATGCGAGCTTCAGTAGTTGTAACACTTGGGCCCAGTAGTTGTGGCTTGCGGGTTCTAGAGTGCAGGCTCAGTAGTTGTGGCTTGCTGGTTCTAGAGTGCAGGCTCAGTAGTTGTGGCACACGGGCTTAGTTGCTCTGCGTCATGTGGGATCTTCCCCGACCAGGGCTCGAACCCGAGTCCCCTGTATTGACAGGCGGATTCTTAACCACTCCGCCACCAAGGAAGCCATGAAATTTATTTTCAAGATTAAAGTTCCTCTAATAAAAATGAAAGAAATGTACCTCATGCTAATTTTATTATACTTTAAATACCATGAAGTAGGTATTTAAATATGACCTTGTTTATTAGTGAAGTAGCTTATTAGCAAGATAGCACAAGGGTTAACCCTAATCCTTTCCCTTTGAAACAGCAAATACTTTAAAATAAGTCTGAATTAATTGATCTTTAGACAACTCTAGGAAGTATCATGAAAGAATTCACTTTTATGAATCTAAAGGTACTCCTATCACCTGCATAGCCTTTTTATGGTAGCAAAGAGACCTTGACAAGAATATATTCCTCAAACCCTTTCTAATGGAGGCCACTGCTTTTTCTGCTTTTCCTCAGGTATAACACCAGAAAGAGGATTCTGTATACTTTCTTTTCTACACTAGGGGTCAGCAAACTATAGCCCAAGGGCCAAATCTGGCCTGCCTTCTGTTTTTTAAATAAAACTTTATTGGAACAGAGCCATGCCCATTTGTTAATGTATTATATGTGGCTGCTTTTGTTCTGCTGCAGAGTTGAGTAGTTCTGACAGAACCATATAGCATCTGTAAGACCAAAATATTTACTGTCTTGCCCTTTATAGAAAAACTTGGCTGGCCCCACCTCTACCCTGTTACTTCCAGGTAATCATTACACTGTTCTTTCCCCACCCCAAAGCACTTCCCTTTTAAAGTCTATTTAAGCTACTTATACCACTCTATTCTCCATCCAGATCATCTACCAACCTCCAGGATATATGTCTGTCTTCCTTAATGGTTTCGGCCCCTTGCTATAGTTTTCTAACCACTGTTAACCTTGCTATCATCTTCCATGACTTCATCCCATTTATTACTCTTCTGACACCTAATTTTATATTTCTTGAACTCTTCAACTCCAATGCACTCCTGAAGCCATCCATCCATAAGTCCACTTAAAACTACCCCATAGGGACTTCCCTAGTGCCGCAGTGGTTAAGAATCTGCCTGCCAGTGCGGGGGACACGGGTTCGAGCCCTGGTCCAGGAAGGTCCCACATGCCGTGAAGCAGCTAGGCCCGTGCACCACAACTACTGAGCCTGTGCTCTAGAGCCCATGAGCCATAACTACTGAGCCCGCATGCCACAACTACTGAAGCTTGTGTGCCTAGATGCTCCACAACAAGAAAAGCCACTGCATGAGAAGTCTGCACACCACAACGAAGAGCAGCCTCCGCTCACCTCAACTAGAGAAAGCCCGTGCGCAGCAACAAAGACCCAACACAGCCAAAAATAAATAAATTTAAAAAAGAAAAAACTGGCCCATATCGAAAATCATGAACTCTGATATTTCCCTTTCTTGTCCTGCTACTCTTCATTACTTCTCTTTACAGTTATCTTGAGATCTAGTGCATCCTTCCTTCTCTTTTTTCACATTCCACTAACTCCCATCAAGGCTCAGGTTACCTTCCCAACCAGCTTGTTGGTCAATGACATTTAAGTTTTCACTAGTATTTTTTATACCTTACCCTCTTATTCTCCTTTTGCCTTACTGTTGTCAGATGTTACCTAGGATAACTGTAAATTCAGAAGAAGAAAGTGAGCTCTTTTTTTTTTTTTTTAGCACTTTGTAGAATTTAAAAACTGAACTAACCTCATTATTTGCCTTTTCTTTTACAAAGTCACTAAATTGTCATTGATCCTACAACACAAAGTGTGATGAAATGAAAATGGCATTGATCTTGGCCTTTGTGCTAAAAAGCTGTTAAGTCTTTAAGCCAACTGTTTAAAACCTCTAGGTTTCTTTTCTCATCTGTAAAAGGAAAAAGTAGATTTGTAAGATCCTTCTAAGCTGTAAATTTGGGTTCATCTTTTTATTCTTTTCTTCCTGTATACATATCACTTAGTATTAGTCCATCTTCCTGAATGCAAAGATTCTTTTTCTTATTTATCTTTGTATTCTTAGTACCTAACATATCATAGGTACTCTATAAATTTGATCAATTTATAAATTCATGTCATCCAGCCTTGATTGAGGTACCAACAGGCTGTTTATTGGCTTGATTATATTTCAGTTTCAATGTTTTAATTCTCTTAAGGAGCCATTTCTCCTATTTTCCCTCTACCTTTGCCCTATTGTCCCCCCCCCCCACCCCCCCGCCTCCAGCCTACCCCAACACACACTGTTTCCCTTTCCTTCTCCCTTATCACACTGAGCTTACCAAAAAGGTATGGGTTGTTTGACATGAACTACTTTAGTTTTCCTTCTCTCCACTCTAAATTTTGGCAGTTGTCACCCATCCATGCCTTTTCCGTAGCTTCTTTTTTAGGGGCCTCTTCTATCAATCAGCCTCTGTCCCCAAAGCTAGCCTTTTCTCTCTACTTACAGATACCTCCATTCTGAATAGAGTTTTCCTTGACCCTAATTTCCTCCCAAGCCAGACTAGTAACAGTCCTTAGTTTTACCTCCAAATTTTTCAAAAGAGATTTGGCCTTGGTATCTTTATTCCGGGAATATAAAGGTCATTTTCAATGTCTTGCTTTCTTGATTTTTCCCCCAGCGTTCTTTTTTCTGATTAGGGAGAGAGGTCACATCTTTTTCTTGCTTTCCTTTTAGCATTTTCAGGTCTCTCTTGATTTTTTTTCTTCTTTGAATTTTTCCTTACTAGGAGAAAGTGAATCTGCTGGCAAACTGTTAATGATCATAGTAACCATTGTGAATCTGTTTGTTTTTCTGATACTAACTTACTTAAAAGATTTGAGTTATCATTTATGCTGTACTTCATGCTAAGATACTCTAATATAGCAGCTATCTTTGAGTATTAAACATGGGCACAGGGGCATAAAAACAGTTTAGAAGAAATACAGTTTCTCCCAAAAATTATTTCTGAACATCGTTTGTGTATCTCTTAAAACTTGTAATTAAACATGTTCAAAACACTTAGACAGTAATGCCTTTAGTCTGCGTACATATTGGTTTCCAAGGTGAATATATGAACTCTGATACCTGCGTACAAAAAGTTTGGGTTCTTTTTGTTTTTGTTTTTTTTTCCTCTTTTCCTATTTATCTTCTTAGGTGTGATTTAAGATGCATTTCATTTTTTTAAATTGTTGTTACTTTAATAAAATTTCAAGATTCTGCATGCTACCCAGACCTTAATGATCGGTTGACAAATATGAAAACTGTTTTCAGCTTTAGTCTTCCTGCATGTCAAAATCAAGCCTTGAACTTTTCTTCTTTTTCACACTTTTTGCTGATAGTGTGCTTTAGAGGCTATATGATGAATGTAATGTTGTAAGGAGCTTGTATTGGTGTAACAGTGTCTACCAGGCCTGGTAATCTCCTAGCCAAATGGAAGCAAAGCCTATATACACCACCCCACACCCTGACATTCCCCACATACCTACTGAAATTAACCACACCACTGTAATCTTGATGAATGCTGTAGCTCGTGAGTTATATTGATTGGCCTGGATTGGCTTTTTGATGGCTATGTAACGATCCACTGAAATGGCGCAGAGATGCATGATGGATGCAGTAGAAAAAAGAACGTCAAGAAATAACCAGGCAGGGCATAGAACGAGTGGGAGGGGCCACATAGCCTCTGAAAGAAAGAAAACAAAACAAAAACATATTCTCCTCAAAATGGCAACCTTTAATCTGCAGTTTCTTTTTTAAGTGATACATATTTTTAACCTTTTTCTGTATTCATCTGAAATTTTACAACTTAAGCTCCAAGGTAATGTTTGACTTGAGATAATGGAGTCAGTAATATTAAATACATTCTGTAGATGGTACCCTTTAAATACATTTTCTGTTTTGTATAATAATTACAGCTCTTTTCCTAAATCAGTTTAGCATTTTTAGCATTATTTTGACCTTTGCTCTTTTGTGTATTCCTTTTGTGATCTTTTAAAAATGTATACAGTGTTGCAACTGGAACTTAACCTTACTATTCAGATAAAATTTATTTTTAAACTGCTATTGTATTTAAAAAAAAAACATTTACCAAATAGAGGAAGCAATATAATGTGGCAAAAAGAATATTAGCATGGCAGTCTGAGGCCTGGGATTTGGGCTCACTTCTAGCATTAACTAGCAGTATGATCCTTGTTTATAGCAAACTCTAATTTGGTGAAATAATTAAGTGGAATGACTTGAGTTTTCCTTTTGACAGAAATAGTTCTTAAATAAAGTTTGCAAAAGGAATGGCTTCAGATTATTCCAAAGAAAAATGGGTTGTTACCCTTCCAATATAGTCCATCCTTCACTCCAAGCAAGGAGTGTAATAAACAGTACAGACTTGGGTTTAAAAAGAAAATCTCATTATTAAGCATAGTACTTTATTTAACAAATTTTTATTTAAAAAGCATTTATTCTATACCTCATACAGTCTGAAACACTTTAGAAATATTAACTTTTTAAAAAAATTTCAGGTTTGGGGTATGATAGTTTTCCAATAAATTTACTTAGACGAGTATTCATACATATATGAATGTGATACATTATGCATTATACATATACTCACTACTAAATTTTGCAGTCTTAAAACAACTAAAATTTATTATAGCATTTGTCCTAGAGTATTTCAGTTAGAATCCATTTTACAAACACACACAGATTTTAGAACTTGCCATAAAAGCAAATTCCTCCTGTATAGAACAAATGTCATACGTATGAGATTATATAAACCCTTTTTATGGTTTAATTGTATGTCCACTGACATGTAAACTACTTTTCTTTTCCTGGTTTTTGCGAGTATATCTGACTTTGACAGGTATAAAATGATTGAGATAATTGAAGAGGGAACCAAGATAACTATCTCAGGATTTCAGAGCACCAAGAGACCCTTTAATTGTAAACTGTTTAAATTCAGGAAGCCTGGGTGTGGAGAACGGTTAGTATCCCAGATCAAAAAAGGACCATAATTTAGGGAAAGAGGTTTTAGATAGACTTGAATATGTCTTTTTCAAGACTCAAGTGGGATCTCAGTGAAAAATATTTGGATACTTCACAA
>NW_020172738.1:1708979-1745449 GCF_003031525.2 Neophocaena asiaeorientalis asiaeorientalis | reverse complement strand
AGAAAAAAAATATTTGAAAACTACAAAAAAAAAGGAAGGAAAAAAAAAAAAAAAAAAAAAAAAATAGGTAGCAAAAAAAAAAAGGTAGGTAGCAAGGCTGACAAACACACCGTTTGGTGCCTTCTGTTTCCAGAGTTGGTATGTGGCATGCTTAATAGAAATATTAAAATATTTCTTTTTAAAACAAAATCAGTATGAATTTTTTATTGAAAAAAGATAAATGATTCCTTGGTACTTGGTTCCATGCTCAGCAGATTCTTTCAAAAGGACTTAAAGCATTAGGTGGAAGGAGTAATTCATACTTTTAAGTAAATTACTGTAATCAGACTTTTCCTACTTCACTGAATTGGGGGTGGGGATAAGAGATGATAAATTATAGTCATTGAGCTGGAAGAGACCTTAGAGATTATATCATTGATTTTGTGGATGAGTAAATTGTGGTACAATTAAGTCTTTGAATATGAGAGGGAGCATTTATTTATCAAAATTTAAATGTTAATTGAAAGTGTTCTTTAGGGCCTTGCTACTCAAGGTGTGCTCTTCAGATCAGCAAGGATCAGCATCACCTAGGAACTAGTTAGAACTGCAGGCTCTTGGGCCTCATCCCTTAGGTACTGAATCATACTGCAGTTGAAGGCAATACCCAGGTGATCTGTATGCAGATTAGTGTTTGAGAAGCACTGCTTTCTTGAAAAGGTTGTGTATTGAGTTTGCTGGCGTAGGATAGGCACTCAGAATTCCTCACAGAAACAAACTTATGGAAGACCGCTCAAAATAAACAAAGAAATAAAGTATGGCAGAGAAACTTGTGTTTAGAATGAATCTAATCAATCAGACTTTCTCCCTCTTAGCCGTAGTGTTCAGTTTTCCTGTTAACTAGTGGAAAAGGACCTTGAACAAAGGCAGCAATGTACTCTTTGACCTGAGCTTAAGCAAACTTATGGTCTAGAGTGGAAAGAATCATACATGACAGATAGTTTTGCAGTGGAAGCTACTTGAAGTGAGGCTTCATCTTCAACTATCCTGAAGTTCAGATTTAGAACTGAGTAGGAAGTAGAAAAATACTCAAGCCTAGAGCTACAACCAGAGATGTTAATCATAGTTAAGGATTTTAAAAGGCAGATAATTAATGTCTTATATCTTAGGCTTCCTTTTTTTAAATGCATGATCTCCATCATCTTTCAAAGTGGGTTGCTAATAAATTTAAACTTGCCTATTTAGCTATTCTGATTATGGATTATATTTTTTAAAATTAAGGTCTGGAAAATTCTAGTCATAAATCTAGTAGCCGTGAGCAGGAAGCCACAACAGAATTCTCATATGAAAAGTACATGTCTTTGGAATTGAACCGCCTGACCCACATACTTCTAATTGTGAGCTAAGAGGGAAAGCTCTTTAGTGCTAGTTTTAGTTAAGCCTGTGAGACCTTGTTAGCCTCCTTTTCCAACATAATGAATTTATTTTATAAACTCCAATTTTGGAACAGAAAGTGGATAGTGGATATTAAAATTAATGCAGATCATTAAAATTTTATTACTTGAGTGCTTTCTTAATTGATAATAGTAGAGATGTTGAAACGTGATAGAGAAATTTCTTTAAGAAAGAAAGAGACTGAGATTTAGAATTAAGAGTGATGGATCTTTTTGATTAACCTTTATGATTCCAAGTTTCATGAAATACTAGTGAATAGACTGTTTTTATGAAACTAGTATAAAAGTAACAGACGACTGCATTAAATAGGTATCTTTTATGCAAAGCTAAAATAATTGCCTAAAGTAGAAATCACGTGATACAATAATTTATACAAGTTAAAAACAGTTCTAGACATTCTCAGTTTATGAAAGGATTTTTTCTAGTCCAGATATTTTCATTCTAAATATTATTAATTTGATAGGCTCAAGGTCAGAAAAGTTTTTTACTATTCAGAGTAACTGAAAAAGGTTAACTTGGTATGGTGAGATAGGTTAGCTATTCAAAAACTTATATGTTATTTTTATTAGGAGTTTTAATTTGATTTAAGGATTTATAATTTCATTTATTTGTTATAATGTATTATGTCTAACTTATTTCCATAAGAATGTAATGTATTATTTTAAATGGAACATAAAAAGAAAGAAAGAATCTAAGGGAAATAAGTTATCAGGTACTTAAACTAAATTTATTACTGCTGGGGCTCTAAATTAGACTTTTTTTTAATAAAAGCTAATACAGAAAGGGGAAGACATTTAAATTATATAGTATTTGTTGTCCCACAAAAAGAAAGCACACAAAATTTCTCTGAAAAACAAATCCCGGGCTTCCCTGGTGGCACAGTGGTTGAGAGTCCATCTGCCGATGCAGGGGACACGGGTTTGTGCTCCGGTCCGGGAAGATCCCACATGCCGCGGAGCGGCTGGGCCCGTGAGCCACGGCCGCTGAGCCTGCGCGTCCGGAGCCTGTGCTCCGCAACGGGAGAGGCCACAACAGTGAGAGGCCCGCGTACCGCAAAAAAAACAAAAACAAAAACAAATCCCATTTCCCACCTCGTTGCCCTATCCACTTCATTAAACTCAAAGAGGAATTTACTTCCAATAAGGTTTGAATAATGGCATTTCTTTGGGTGCCTAGAATAATTACAAATTGATAATTATAGGAGCAAAACAAGTCTTAGATGAGTCTTGGATCATGGACAGTTTGTTATTTATCTAAAAATATTAGTAGCACAGATATCTTGTTTAAAATGAAGACTTGTGTGCTGTACCATCATACATAAGGGGTGGTAGAACTGCCGTTCAGTTACATACGTTTCTATTTGTCTCCCAGGGAAGGTTCAGTAACTTCCTAGGCCTATGTCTAATATCTTCCTCAGAAAAGATGTCTGGCAATCATTTCAAGGATTCATGCAAGTATTGGTTAAGACCCACATATTCTGTATCATTTAATATGAAATATAACCTTAAAAAAATATTGGGTTCTGCCTTGTCCCTAGAGAAAATTCCATGGCCCTCCTGTTAGATCGAGTTATTTAAGATATAAATGTTGTCTTTGCCAAATATTATAGCTTTGGTTGATATAGTTCCTCATTTCATTTGAGAAAGCAGTGTAACAGAGGTTAAGAGTGTGAATTCTAGAATCAGTTCTCCTAGGTTCAAATTGTATCTCTGCCACTTACTTACTCCTATGTCCTCTCTTGTAAAATGGGGATGATAATAATAATACTGATTTTATAGAGTTGCTTTGAGGATTAAATGCAATAATACATGTAAAGTGTTTAGAACAATATCTGGCATAGAGAAAGCACTCAAAATGTTAGTTCTTATTACTATTATTGTTTGACGGAAACTAGCCAACTAGCCCAACCATTAAAACACTCCCACTTAGAAACAATGAGCCATATCATCAGTATAAAACCTGGTATGTTTGTCTTCCTGCCTGCTGTAGCAAGAGTGCGTGCATCCAATTAAACTTAAAACTGTACTTCAAAAAAAGGGCACGAGAACATGTTTAACTGTTCAACTTTTAATTAAATTTATCATGAAAGTATGCCTTTTACTAAAGTTGAATTTTAACTATGTTATATATGTGGCAAAGAAGCATAAGTAACCTATGTGCATTGCCAAACATTGCCATGTCTTTTTGTTTGTTTTTTTGTTTTGGAAAGTAATTGACATTAATCTCTGAATCTGGCACATAAAAGATTTCCCTTTTAAGGATATAAAGACTATTTTTAAAGCCATCCCAAGAGGACTATGTTCGTGGGGTAAATAGTTCATGAATGTATTGGAGTAGGACAAATCCTAAATGGCTCTAATGTCCAAAAAGCACATAGTTTTCATGTACACGTTTTTTTAATCTCAAATTCTTATGTTTCTATATTTATCTTCTGGAAAAGACAGACCTAGACCAGTGCTTAAATTTTTATTACAAAGCTTCTGCTTTGTTTTTGTTATGCTTGTTTTTTCGTTACATTTGAGCATATGAGGTATCCTGGGGTTAGATGTCCAATACAGTGTTTTAAGCGTTTCGAGTGATTTAATACTTATAAAAATTTTTCCTTGGTTTTTTAAAATTTCCACTTTCCGAAAAGAAGTGCCTTTAATTGCTTTGCTCCCTCATTTAAGAATTAGGTAGAGCAGCATTTCACTGCATAAATGAATAACTGATTTGTTTTTCTTTTACTGCTATACATTTATCTCATCTCTGGTGAAACTCACATCCAAACTAAATCTTATATTTAAGTATATAAACCCTTTGCATGTTGTACTGGTACTTGCCAATTATTAGTGCCTAAAACGTGCTGGGACCTACTTCACAATTTCACAAGATATTGGCAGTGGAAGATGTAGCATAACCATTTTACAGACAAGGTGATTGAACTCTGTTATGTTGTTAAGTGACTTGCATAAGCCAATACAAGAGAACCAGGATTCAAAGCCTAGGGTATCTTGCTTCAAACCCCCATCTTTCAGCCATTTTATACACCCTCTTTCAACTGTACCACAGATACTGTTTCAACTTACAGATCATGAGACATGGATTAAAACTTGTTGTAAATAAGCCACTAATGACCAATGAATGACCAAATGCTGTATTTACTCCCTTTACATTTTTAATCATTTATTTCATGAGAGAAGGCAAAGTTCAGAGACGTTCTTAAACTGTGAATAATTTTTCTTTTTTATATCGGCATATGATGTTCTGTTTTCCTTTGCGTCCTACTCAAGTATTTCTAACCTAGGCAACTTCAAGCCTTATGTTATAAGCTACTAATTTGTGATCATGATTTTTAAGAATTATAGATAAGACAGTAAAAAACTGGAAAGTAAAGGTTAAGTCCAATGCTCCCAAAGAGGAAGAAGTGACAGAAAAGTTGATGTAGCACAGTTTGAAACACCATGTTTTGCCTGCCAGTCGTAATAATCTTGGAAGAAATTCAAATAATATATAATCAAATATTATACAAATTATTGGTTGAATAAAATGTCTCAGTGTAAAAGCCACTTTAAAATTTTCAGTGCTCTCCTTTTTTTCTAAAACTACATTTTATTAGAATATAAAGTTTCAGTGTTACTTTCGTTGAATTTCCGTGAGATAACTAAAATAACTTATGTCATTCATAGTGGTAATTAGTTTATGTTTACAGAGCCAGAGACACTTTTGTTTGTACAGACTTCAGAAGTTCTGAAGATTATCCCTATAATGAGAGAAAAATACACAAAATCTACTCCTGCGTTTTAAGATTATAGAAATCCTTATAAATGCATTAATTTAGAAAGTCTTAGTATTTGTTAACGCATGAAAGGCTATCAAAAAATCTTAGTATTTGAAGTCAGGTCCCCATTTATAATATGTGCAGTTCCCAATTTATGAATGCATCCTTTTGAAGCTTTTTAGAGGGCAACATGCATTTTCTCATATATTTTCTCATAGAAATAGAATAATGTTTTCAATAATGAATTAATTCAGTAATATTTTGAATAGTGGTTAAGTTCCCAGGTTAGTTTATTTTTTAAAATCTACTAACCTTTCTATATAGCTTAATTACTGATAGTAGAAGTGTTTCAGTCTATGAAAGAGTTTATTTTGTAATTAAAAATTTACATTTGAAAGAAGGAAATGAGGTTAAAAATGTAATAATTATTTCAGACATAGGAAGACATTCTACATATTTTGTGTTAAAATATGTTGGATTTTCTGCTGACTCTTATAGCTAAGAATATCTTGGGCCCCAAATATTTAAATATAAACTTAGTTTTCAGCTGCTATATACCTACTGTTTTCCTGTGGAATACATGGGATTATCACTGTTGTCTGCTTTTGTGTTTTGTTTGTCAGCTTATTTAATGCCATGAAACTTTGCCTTTTAAGGTTCCTTAACTGTTTAGTTGTTGATTTAAGTATCTACCACTGTATTTTGCAAAGACTAATAGATGTTTGATGGACTCATCGATTTTAAAGTTAAAATTCACTTCAATCTCATTTATTCAACATAACGTCAATTAAATTTTGTGGTAGTATGAGACGAGCATTTTAATATTTTTTGTACGCCTAGCAAAGCACAATTTAAAGAGTGATTTGACACATTAAATTATTGTGTGCATGGAGATAAGAGTTTGAATCAATGCCTATACAGTCTTTACCATATATGCATAAATGTTCCTGCATAATCCTCATTTATTTCTTTTAAACTTTATTCAGAATTAAGATTGTTTAGGTTCTCCTTTAGAGTAAGATTTCTTAATTATTTTCCATGGTGATGTGTAGCACTAGATTATTCAAAAGCTTGCAAATTTGTAAAAGGGAGGGTATAGGCAGGCAGTATTAATGATTAGAGAGTCTTCTAAAGCAGAAAACCTTATTCATTACTGCATGTCCTACCACAGAATTTAAAGCCTGGATAAGAGTTGATTTAGAATGGGAAGTTTTAGCCCGTCACCATGTGATTATATATGGGGGATCAAGTACTTACTTTTAGATATCTTTCTGTACTTACTTATAAAAATGTAACATTTAAACCTGAATACAATAGTTTGAATGGCAGTTTTTCTTCACCTTCTAATATATATTCTAGTTAATAAATTTTACTTCTATAACCTGAAATATTTTTATCTTCACCATATAAGCAATTCCAAGAAGCCCTATCTGCTACAAAGAATCATTTTTTCTTAAGCAATTAATGAATGGAATATCAATTAATGTCAAGCATTAAATAAGTTAAATATTCTCTTAATGCTGATTCTTAAGAGCCCTCATAATTCATCATCAGAATTATTTGTGTTTACCCAAATTCTCTAACTAGAGATGATATGCATGAATAGGAAACTACTTATATCATTTTAATATCGTTATCTTTTTTATCAATATTATAACTAAGATTTCAGTTCTAATTATATTTTAAATTATTGTAATAACTCAGGTTTTGATCCCTTATTTTAGTAACTTAGAGGTCTGATTCCTCTAACATATATCAAGGACACAAATGGTCAGAAATCATAAAAATTAAACAGATGGATCATCTCTTGAGATGCTCTGAGCCAGACCATTCCTTCAGCAACTAAACATAGTTTTTTGTTAACAAGACACATGTGTAAGACTTGTGTTTAAGTCTTAAGTACACAAACTATAAAGAGATATAACAAGACTTTTTAGAACAATTCCAATTTAAATTGGGGTTTAGAGATTTATATTGGAATTTAGTGATTCAAAGACCTTATTATTAATAATTAACCCAGCACATTAACGGTCACAGCAGTGTCCTAGATATTGCTTTATCAAGAAAAAAAAAGTACTAGTAATGGGGTAAAGTATAGGTCTGTTCTTCACAATAATTTTTAGGTAATGTATGCAGAATATATGAATATTGCTAACTTGGATGACTTTTTAAATGATTTTGTTAGGTGGCTGAGGAGGGAATGAAATTGTTTCCAAGAAATTATTTTTTGCTCTTTAAAACTGATTATCAACCATAGAAAATGATGAAAAATGAGGGACTGTTTACTCACTGTACCTTTAAATAGTCCAAGTCCATATTTAAAGATTAAATGAGTATCTATTTCTCTAATAGTATACCATAGTTTGGTGGTTTGATGGCAGGAACAAAATGAAATACTTACCAAACATTATTGTCAAGAGGGCAATCGGCATCACAAACAATCCAACCAGCAAATCAGCCACTGCCAGGGACATTAGGAAATAATTGGTAGCATGCTGTAACTTCTTCTCCAGTGCAACAGCCAGAATAACGAGGATGTTTCCACCAATTGTGGGTATTATCACCATGAGTATCAGAAGAGCTGCCCAGTGCAGCTTATTTCCCTGTTCCTCAACAATCTGTTTCATTTCGTCTGGTATCGATTCTGTCTGTAATCCAGACCAGTTAGAAGAGATTAAATGGTCAAATGAGCTCTGCAAAATGTGATCAGGAATTGTGCGTTGTTCGAATATTCTATAAGACAGAGCCATTCATTGTTTTTCTTTAATTTTTTCCGATTCCAGACAGTGGTCAGCATGGTCAGTAGCTAAGCTGGTCATCTGCATTTTTAAGCCTTTGTACCCATGCCAAATACTCAAGGCCAAAGTTGACTCCTTCCTTAAAAAAAAAATTTCAAATTCTATAAAATGAGAGCATACATACATTTGTCCATGTCTGTAGGTAAGGCCCGAGTGTTTAGTATTCTGCAGAGGTTCCGGTTTCAGAAGGCTTAGTGAAAGAAACTGATAGCTGTGAAAAAAAGACTATATTTTTGGTTTCTCTCTCTCCCTCTTTTTTTTTTTCTTGTAGTGGTGGAGTCGAGTTTGAATTTGAATGCCAGAGAGTTCCCCCTAGATATAAAATATGTCAATCGCATTATTTTATTTCTTTATTTTCAAAACCCAGTTTAAAAAGTTGAATTTATTAGTAGCCCCTCCCTTCTCAATAGGTCTCTTGTGCATTTGTGACAATGCAGCCAATCCTCATAAACGTATGCCTGGTATGCTCCAATTAATGAAACGAGATATATTAATTTTTTCAGTGGTATAATAAAAACCTAGGTGTTTCCTGACCCTTGAATGTCTTTTTACCTTTACTTTAGAATATGTACAGAAGATTAGAAACATCAGAGCACCAAATAGTTCTGAATAGAACTTTTCATACACACTGGCCATCTACCTAGAAACACTCCAAGCCCCCCTAACATATAAATAAATGATTTACCAGCTAGGAATCCTTATTTGTAATTGGGTTTTGTCTGAGCAGGTTTATTTTAATACTGATATAAATGCCATTTTTGTAAAACATTTTAGAACTCCTTTAGTTTGAAAGAAGGGGAGAAAATACGTTATTACTAGAATCCAGATAATTGTCTTTACTTATTTCATCTTTCGAAGAAAGCATGTTTTTGCAACAAATATTTTCCAAATTTATCACTTTATGTTTATCGCTTTATGCCAAATTTGAACCAGTTCTTTTTTGGTTTGAAGTAGTAATTTTTTTCTTAACCTTCCCAGTTTCCAAGGGAAGGAGGGGAAGCTGAGAGGAAGATTAAATCATTTATTCATAAAATCTACAAATCCCACGTTAAAAATCTCCCCTTTAACATTTGTAAATTTTTCATTTTGGTTTTTTTAACCACTGAATAGAAATAAAAGATTATGGTAGCAGAGTTTGTGAAGAAAGTAAAAAAGAAAACTCTTTAGATCAACTCTATATTTATTTGTTAAATACTTACCTCTTGCTTGCTCTTTACTCTCCCAAGCATGTCATCTTATCTGCTCAGTAGACCAGATGCTGCTGTGACTGAAGTCCTCCTCCCATTGACTTATTCTGAGCCTCCAGCACTGGTGCTTGAAAGCAATGAAACAAATGTGTTGTATAGCTGTAAGCGTGCCAAGGAGGTTATTTCATCTTTGATACATTCATTTTTAGAGAGTAGCAGCATTCATTATAACTCATAAAATCACTAGTTAAGTATGTTAAACCAGTTCGTGACCCTTATTCAAGTTATATTCTTAAGAGCTCTCTTTAATATTGGGGGGACTATAATAAACTCTGTCATTTTAGCTTAACATAGTTCTGTTTTAGATTAACCCTAGGCTGTTTTTCCCATTTGAGAAAGAATAAGATACAATCTAGAGATACTAGAGCTTTAATTCTGTGAAGGTTCTGCCCAGTGAACCTTAGAGTGATTTCCAGAGCTCTAATTTCTACCAGTGAAACAAGATTCTTATCCAGCTTTTATGCCTTTGTTGTGGAACACAATTAATTTGCTCTGGTTACAACCTTATATAGAAGAACACAGAAAGGTTTGAATTCTACATGCTTACATAAGTTTTAGAAGAGACTTTTTCATTGCTTGCTTTTAAAAAGATGGCCTCTGGATTTGGGAGTTGGTTCATTGGCAGTTTTTTTTTTTTTTTTTTTTTTTTTTTTTTTTTTTTCACAGATACATTGGGGAAAGTATGTGATATATAATGAAAATATATTTCTGCCTTATTTCAGAAAATTAGTGTAAAAGTCTTACCAGCTGTTCTGAGTTTTCCTTAAACTGTAAGACTAGCTTAGTACTAGAACTTCAGCATTCTCAAGGTTTCCTTTTAAAAGGTCATCATAGGGGACTTCCCTGGCGGTCCAGTGGTTAAGACTCTGTGCTTCCATTGCAGGGGGGCGCGTGTTCGATCCCTAGTCAGGGAACTAGAGCCCGCATGCCATGTGGCAAAAAATAAATAAAGATCATCATAGATTGCTCATAGTTTAAAATTATTTAATTACTTCTACGTTGGCAACAGCATTTATGCCGTTTCAAATTTATATTCCTTACCTTGTGTGAAAGTTACTGGAAAATATTTTGTTCATTTCAGTTCTACTGAGCACTTCAGATTTTATTCAATATTTGTTTTATTTTAACTCAAAATTCAATATTTTAGAAAAAATATTTACTAAGAATTTTGGGTGAAAACGAATAAAATAATCCTCAAGAACAATCAGATGGATTTTAATGTGCCAGAATTTCTCTTCAGGACTATGAAAGTATCTTAAAATACTGCTTTATTCTGAACCACAATTTGACCCCTGTGCTCATGCAGGCAGATAGGTATCTGCAAAACAAGTAATGTCAGATTGAAAATAGCATCATTATATTTAATGAAAAGACTTGTATGAAAGAAGCCTTCATTGATTTGTGTTTACAGATAAATTTATTAAAATATTCATTGAGTATATTATTAAAATACCAAACATTATTATTTTATAATACTGTGCCAATGCCGACCCTTCTCACCCACATTCACTCACTTTCTTTTTTTTTTAATGTTTATTTATTTATTTTATTTTTGGCTGAATAGGGTCTTAGTTGCAGCACGCGGGATCTTGGTTGCAGCATGTGGGATCTTTTCGTTGTGGCACGCAGGCTCCAGAGCACGTGGGCTCTCTAGTTGTGGCTCACATGCTCAGTAGTTGAGGCTCACGGGCTTAGTTTCCCCACGGCATGTGGGATCTTAGTTCCCCTGCCAGGGATCAAACCTGCGTCCCCTGCATTGGAAGGTAGATTCTTAACCACTGGACCACCAGGGAAGTCCCTCACTTTTTTTTTTTAAACCTTAACTAAAAGTAGTTAAAATTGGTTCTTGGAATGTTTTTATTTTATTTTTGTATTTTTAATTAGTTTAATGGCTAAAGTACATAACTAGCTAGAACAACTACTTATTTGGCAACCTTGAGTTATTAGAAGCATAGCTGATAATCGGAGAGAAAGCAAAATAATAATAATAAAAGGGTAGATGAATCTCTCAGTTGGCAAATAACTAAACCTGTGTTCTAAAACCTCATGCACATTAGGCAGAAGGCTGTCTATAAGTCCCCACTCCAAATCTTTTTGCTCTAAACACACTCACAAAAACTTCTGTCCCCCATCTTTAATGAAAACAAACATTTGCACATGGTGGTAAATCTAAATAGTACAAAAGAATATCCATTGATAAATTCACTCTTGAGATGGTTTTTTTTGTGGTTATTGTTTTAATATTTGAGACAGTTTTAACAAACATGTTTCCCTCCCTTCTCCAGAGTAGAGTAACAGATTAAGAGGTGGACCAGCACTTTGGTAATAGCAAAGGGGGCCAATTAAAAAACAGGAATTAACAAGTGTAGGCGTGTAGGTCTACTCACAATAGAGACTTGTAGCTCTCATAACTCAGCCCTCCACAACTCTGTGGTGTAATAATTGATATCATAGTGTTGACTACCATATATTTAATAAAGGTTAAATCATCTTTATTCAGCTCTGTTTTGGATGACAGGAATACGTGAAATGCATTTTTTTTTAATTTTCATCCAAAATGACAAAAAAATATAAAAGTGTGATTCTAAATGGTAGAATGAGATTTCAAATATCTGGAAACTTTATTTGTGTAGAATATCTCATTTACCAAGAACTCCAGATAAATTAATTCTTACTAAAGTAGCTTAAAGGTCAAACTCAAACTATAATCTGACCATAACCAAAACACCTAATTGGTGCCTTTTTTTCTAAAATACTTATTTTTATCCCTGATGCCTTTTAATTTATTGAACAGATTCTGTCTTCTACTTAAAGGGACAGTCTAGTATCTTTTATACGTTTAGGAAGACAACTTAAATATCAGTCAAAGATATTTTTTATCTCTCAGTCATAGTATCTTTCAAACACTAACACACTAAGGAATTTTTGACAATATGTGGATTGTGTCCACTACATATTCATTCATTTGCGAAGTATTCATTGAGTTCCGTTAGCTTGTGGAGATACAGTGATGAACAAGATAAACATTTTCTGCCTTTATATCAATATAATTTATAATTTCATGAGGGGTGCAAACACATATACTGATAATTATAATATAGATATGGTACAGCTAAGACTAACTCACTTCAACAGGGCCCTCGGTGCAGCTCAAATATTTCTTGGCTTTTTTTAAAAATTCCTTTCTTGTTCACTCTCTTTGAGAGATCAGTGAAAGAGCTAAAACTTCGCTCATTCTTCCCTGGTGACTGAATTTACTTCTTATTATTATTTTTTCATTAATTTATTTATTTTTGGCTGTGTTGGGTCTTGGTTGCTGCGCACGGGCTTTTTCTAGTTGCGGTGAGTGGGGTCTGCTCTTCCTTGTGGTGCCCAGGCTTCTCATTACGGTGGCTTCTCTTGTTGCAGAGCACGGTCTCTAGGTGCTCGGACTTCAGTAGTTATGGCACTCAGGCTTCAATAGTTATGGCACGTGGGCTTAGTTGCTCCACGGCATGTGGGATCTTCCCAGACCAGGGCTTGAACCCATGTCCCCTGCATTGGCAGGCAGATTCTTAACCACTGCACCACCAGGGAAGTCCCTTACATCTTATTTCAATGAAAGACTTAGACCCATCTGAAAGCTCTGTCACCTTTCAACTTCTAAAAATGTCTTTCTTTTCATCCATCCTATCGTTTGGGATCATGTTGTCATTCCTCTTTACCATAACTAACTTCTACTTAAATCCTTAGTCCCAACTCTTTATGGTAATTCTTTGCAATCTTGCTGAATAAAGTATCTTCTTTTTCACACATAGAATCCATGCCTTGAATATTCATTTCCTCAGCTTTAACTTCTTTCTTGCAGACATGCTCAGGTTTACAGTTAATGAAAAATAAAAACCTTTCGTTATCCCTTAAGTCTCTTTCCTTCGTCATTTGACTTCTTTAGAGAATTGCCTATCCTTTTTCCTTCTTACTACCCACCCAATCTATAACCCTTGTAATCAGATTTTTATCCCCAACATTCTATTAAAATAACTCTTAGAAAGTCACTAATTAACATCAATTGTTGATTTTGTGCAGTATTCATCACTATTGACTGAGCATTTCTCTTTAAAACTTGTATCTTTTTTTTTACTTCAAAGACACCTTATCTGAGGGGCGGGGCCGTCAGCGTGAGGGCCGCTGGTCGGGACTGGGTTTGGGTCGCGTTCCGGCACTTTGGACCGCGGGATTCCGGGACCTCGAGACCCCGGAACCTCCGCACCCCGGAACCATGGCACCCGGCACCCCGGTGCAGCTCCGGGCGCTGGGTGCCCGGGAGCCGTTAGGAGCGGCCTGTCACCGCTGGGCCTCAGCCCATCGCCCCAGTTCTAGGTTCTGTTCCATGAACACAGTCCGCTCCGCCGCCTGCAGGTCCCGTGTTCAGTGCGACCTGAATATACTACACAGACTGCGGTCGTGGGCTGGGTCCGTGCCCTGCAGTTTGCAAGGAACAGCTACAGCTGTCAGAAGTTCTTTTTTAAAGCTCCCATTTCATTTTGCACCCAAGGTAGGCAGTACCTGCTGCTTTAAAAAATCTTATTCAATCCCCACCATAATCACAGACTATCAGTATCTCGTTTTACAGATAAGGCAGCATGCTCAGAGAGGGAAGGTCAATTTCTAGTAATTCTGAGAGGTGTGTTTGCCACAGTATTTCCACCCTGCAGACTGCGTGGGGAACAGGGCAGTCTTCTGGGCAGTGACAATCCAGCATGATAAATGCTGTTACAGCCTAAAACAGGAGGAATACTTCGGGAGGGACAGGTGCCTAAGATGAGCCCAGAGGGTGTCAGACCAAGGGGTGGGAGGGGATGGCCTAGGCGAAGGTCCTGAAGGCAGCACGAAGGCCTGCTTCCTGTGGCTTCCATGTACCTCAGGGGAAACCTGCTGTTGGGCAGCAGAGTAGAGAATGGACTGGAGGGCCGTGGGGTGGGTGGGTGGAGAGAAGGGGCTGGTCCAGGAGAGGGAGGGAGGTTCCCACACACACACAAAAAAAAACCAAAGACACCTTATCCTGCCTGCGTTCTTTGTCTTTCTTACAGAATCTTTTCTAAGTCTTATTCTACCCTCTTAATATGTAGATTTTCAGAGGTTCCTATCCTGTTAACTTTTCTCCCTCTTCATTTTCTCCTTCCATTCACTCTTACGGTTTTCCATTAACTTGTTGAAAAAAACTCCTAAAACTCTATTTCCAGCCCAATGACTGTGATCTTGTGGTCATGAGATGAGACGAGCAGCATACTTAAGGGTTAGGAGACCTCAGACAAACCAATTTCTCTGAGCTTTAATTTCTACATTTGTAAAAAGGAGGTGATGTAACCTGCTCTGCCTACTTCACAGCAGCATTTGACCCAGTTGATCATTTCCCCTTCCCCTTCCTTAAAATAGTTCCTTTGCTTGGCTTCCACTAGACCACACTGTTGGATTTTCTCCTACCTCATTACTACTTCTTTGTAGTCTCCTTTACTTGTTCTCTTTCATCTCAACCTGTTTAATATTGGGGCTCCTCTGGGACTCATTTCTGGATCTCCTCTCCCTTCACACTTGGTGATCTCAGACACACTTAAGGCTTTGAATACTACCTATATACTAAAACTCCCAAATTTGTATCTCTAGCCTAGACCTTTCCTTCAAACTCCAGACTGTTACATTCAATTACCTACTCAGTATTTTCCTTAGATGTCTAAAAACATCTCAAACTCAAAATGTCCAAAATTGAACTTTTGCCCTTTCCCTCCAAATCTGTTCTATCTATTGGTTTCTTTATCTCAGTTAAAGGCCATTGCATTCTTCCAGTCTCTTTTTTTTCACGTCTTACCATCAGGAAATCTTGTTTATTCTACTTCAATATATGTACCAAATTTCAAACTTTTTCCCCCATGTTCATGACTACCACCAAGTCACAGTTATATCTTAACCAGATTTGTGAGATAGCCTCTTAACTCATTTTCTTTCTTCTACCTTTGCCCTCTGGTCTCAGTAGGGCAGCCAAAATTACCATTTTTAAACAAGTCAGATCATATCATTCCTTTGCTTAGAATCCTGACTGCCCTTCACTTCACTAAGTAAAAACCAAGTTTCCTATAGTCTGGCCCTGTTTTCAACTACTCTTCCCCTCTTCACTACACTCGAACTATTGGCCTCTTTGCCACTCCTCAAACATGCTGGGCGTCATTCCCCCACAGGACCCTTGCTTGAGCTGTTTCCTCTACCTAATATACTCCTTCTCTGGATAGCCACTTGGCTCACTTCTTCACTGCCTTCTTTTCTTTGCTTAAATATCACCTATCATTGAAGCCTGCCTTGACTACTCTAATGAATACTGCAAAATGCCCCCTTCTCTTGGCTCTTCCAATACGCCTTACCTTGATTTGCTTTTTTGGTTCTCCTTAGAACTTCACCTTTTTACTTACTTTATCATTTGTTGTTTATTGTCTTTCTCCTACTAGAATGTAGTCTTTGTCTTTTTTGTTCACTGTTCTCTTTGAGTTTATCCTGCTTGGAGTTTGTTAAGTTTCTAGGCTCTCATCAAAATTTGGGAAGTTTTTGGCCATTATTTCTTCAAGAGTTCTTTCAGCCTTCTCTTTCTCTTCTCCCATTGGGACTCCCATTATGCGTATGTTGGTGTGTTTTGTGTCAACCCACAGGTCTCTTAGGCTCTGTTCATTTTGCTTCATTCTTTTTCTGCTCCTCAGATTGGATAATCTCAACTAACCTAACTTCAATTCTCAATTAACCTAACTTAATATTATCAGTTAACCTTATTTGATTCTTTTTTCTGCCTGCTCAATTCTGCTGTTGAGCCCCCTCTAGAGAATTTTTCATTTCTTAGTTTGATGATTTGAAGGGCAGGGGGAAACATGCTGATAATTCTGTAACTTTTTGAATGTTACACATTTCTCTAGGTTCAGGAATGCAATCGAGAGTTTTAAGAGCCATGTTTCTTATTATGGTGAAGTAGCAATTTCTTTATATAAATCTTTTCAGTCTACTTCTCACCTATCTGAGATATCTTCACTCCATTTTGGCAGCACCTGAAAGAAATTAATCTGTTTGGAAACATACCAAAAGCTTGTCTAAAACTATAATTATTTTTAGTTTTCTGAAGTCCAATAAGATGTTAAAAAAGAAACATTAAAGATTGCACTAAATTTGTAAGGTTTGTGGCAAGATCTGTGTGGTTTTGTTTTCCTTTTGGTACTTTACATGTAATAGATAGATAATTCAGTAAGTACTAAATTGATGGTAAAAAAAACTATCATAAAAACGGTAGTAAAAAACTATGAATAGCAGTAGCTTAGGATACAGTTTCATAGGACAGAAGTGTTTTGGGGAAATGAAACTGTTTTCTTTTTCAGTTATTTTTGTGATAATATTTTATGTATGTTTTATATTGTGATGAAAACGAAATTCAAAATGTGTAATATCTCCCCTCTTTTAATGGTATTCACTTTTTAAATTTTTATAAACTAGCCAAGAAATAAAGAGAGCAAGAAATGTTGCTAGAATTCCCACAACATGTAGCTCCATTGTTGAGAACAAATGCAGCTAGCAAATTTGTAATTGTCTGAGTAAATATACTTTTAAATTTAATATATCAAAATGTAAATATGAGGAAAAGCTAAGTCATAGGTAACACATTTTGTGCTAATCAAAGTGTTGAATTCCTTGCTAACTATCCCCAGCCAATATAACAAAATCCACTATTTTTCCTGTGACTTGAACATTTCTAGACATTTATTTTTCTAAATATGTTCACAGAGACATAGAGATGAACTTGTATTGCTGATCAGGGATTAGTCATTTAAATACTTAGTTTTAAATGCTGATCCAAAGCCATTAAAACAAACTACAGGAATTATTTTGTGACATTATCTTAAAGAGATAAATGTTTACATAGAAAAGCTAACATTCAAGGAGAGTCAGAATTATCTAAAATAACTGGAAAAAAGCCTTATGAATTGTTTTTAAAGAGTTAGTGTATTTTCTATTAATTTGCAGGTTCTTTCTCCTTCCCTTGCCTTGCCCCCCTCTTTCTCAGTTGCATCCCTGTGTGTAATATAATGTTTTTTGGTCTTCTATATTTCCTGTAAATTGATAGTTAGATCTAGAGGCTTGGTCACATTCTGGTTCAATTTTTCACTCTTTCTCTTCTCCTTCTCCTCCTCCTCCCCCTCCTCCTTCCTCCCTCTCCTCCTTCCTCCCTCTCCTCCTCCTCCTTTTTTATTAAGAAGGGGCTGGCAGTGCACATAAGGTGTAAGGTCTAGTTGTTTCTCTTTTCATGATGTTAGCGTCGTTGATAATGATGCTGTTGTCCATTAATTCATTACCAGTTTCAAAATGGCGATGATATAATTTTATCATTTATTAGCTTAGTTTTAAAAAGTAGACATATATACCAACATGTATGTATGTATTTGGATAAAGATTAATGTAAGTTTTGCTTTCAGTGAATGTTTGCATTGCGATCATTGCTTAGAAAAATTCTTTTGTCCTTTTAGAGCTGCCTGTTGAAAAATTAAAATAAACCTAGAATATTATGATTTTATTGTACTCTTGAAGAGGTTGAATGTCTAAGCTAATTAAAGAATTTGTCGTTCCTTGTCTTAACAAATTTTCTGAAGAAGGTGTCAGAGTTGGAACTATTATTAGGCTGAGAAACATAAAAGAATTTTTTTATGTGCTTTTGAGTTTATAGCCCTCACAACCTAGATCAGTCTTTTATGGTAATCAACTAGGTAAAGCTCTTTGCGTTAGACTCCCAGGCAAAGCTCTGTATTTATGTTCGCAGGCAAAATTTTTTTCTAAACCTCATGAAATTGTTAATGCCCTATTCTAAGTATAATACTTTTAACAAGTGGGAGATCATAAAATAAATGAAGTTTTAAGATACGTTTAGGATAAGCTCTTTGTGAGTCACTTTTCCCTGGAATGTCTTGTCCTTGCTGCAGCTGAGGGGCAAGGTAGGTAGTGTTCTCTGTGCCATTAGCTCCCTGAAAAGTTGATGAGGAAATCTGGAGGTCAGAACCCTGTATATAACCAGTTTTCTAGGTTTAATATCCAACTTGTTTTACATTGTTTTGAATGAACTTTTGGGTATGAGTTGCCTTACCTTTCTTAAAAAATAAGAGCCCAAACTACAGCATACTAGTAACCAAATTCCTGGTTCTGACCCAAAGGCAATTTCCGGTTATGCATTTAGATTTTAGTAATTATAGTATAGTATTCTACTCTACCACACCACTAACTCCCCAGCATAAATAAGGTGGAGCAGATATCATTTTATGCATGAAGCAGTTAAGTCTCAGAGGGACTTAATGATTGCCATTCTATTAATAAATGGCTGCACTAGAATTGGAATCCAGGTTTTTCAAATTCCAAGCCTACGTTCTCTCTACCACAGCATGTTGAAAACGAAAGGGAGAGGAGGAAGAGAGAGATCTTTTAAGGAATCACTGTATTATTTCAAGTGAGAGATGACCAGGGTCTAAAACAAGCAGTGCAAACAGAAACAAGATTTAAAGGTTTCACTTGATTGGGCAGATTAGATGTGGGGAATGAGAGAATAGAATGATTGAAAATGTGAGTTTTCTTGGTGTATAGATGAATAGTCATGGTGGAAAGAGAAGCAGTTTAGGGGAGGGGTGCCCTTTATTCCTCTTTCTGTACAGAATTCTGTGTATTGACTGAGGTATTTGTGGACTATTTAGTTAAAGACGTTCAACGGGCAATTCAAAATTCAGGATGCTGCCCAGATTATTTGGAGTCTGTTGGTAGGGAGTACAAGCGACTTAAACAGAGGGAATACTCTTAATTCCTGTGTCATTATGGCACCTACCTAATGAAAATATAAATTCATAACTCTGCCAAGGGACTACCGTGAGGTTTATGTCCTCACCAAATTCCCACTGCGATGGACCAAACCCACGTGCTTAGAACAGTGTTTCTGCCTGTATACGTATAGTGCTATATTTTTTCCTTTTCTAGGGAAGATAGATTAGAAAAGACACATATTCTTGAAAGCATTTTGATTAATACAATTTAATACTGAGGTTGTACAAAATATTCAATAAACAGTAGTTAATAGCCAGTATGTTTTAAAAAAAAAAAGGAATTCATATGTGCACTTTATGGTTGGATAATATGGTAGTGACTTGTGCATATGCCCTTGCACAATTCCTGCTCTCTGGAAGGTTGTACAAATAGTAAGTTGATAAGATGACTGTTAGCTACAAGCCAAGAAATTTTATTGAAACAACAAATCAGAACTTAGTTACCTGTGTCAGGGTTTTACTTTTTAAAGTAGGCCTTCCCTAGCCCTTTATGTGGTCTCTCTACTGGGAACTTCAAAGCACATAAAATTAAAAGACACACAATTAGCCCTTATGAACTAACTCAGAGGTACTTGTTACCTCTCTCATTTTTGATTATCTAGCTGAGTTAAAAACTTAAGTGAGGAGGGGAACAAGGAAAGGCCTGATATTTTTCCCAGTGATTAACCCTTAGGATTTGAACCTAGTAGGAAATACTTGTTGGTCAAGTCTCTAAATATATATTTAGTTTGGCTCCCTTTGTCTTTTATTAAGTAATAAAAATTATTTTATCTTTAGTACCTAGCACTGTGCCACTAATTTATGGGAAAAAGTACAGAAGACACAGTCTCCATCCTTGCCCCTTGAGACATGTGCAGTCTTGAGTGGTTTTATTTATAATTTGTTATGTGATAAGATGCTTGAGTTTGTCAGAGGATTTGAGTATCAAAGTATGGACAGAACTGGGCTTCCCTGGTGGCCCAGTGGTTATGAATCCGCCTGCCAATGCAGGGGACACATGTTCGAGCCCTGGTCCGGGAAGATCCCACACGCCTCGGCGCAACTAAGCCCATGCACCACAACTACTGAGCCTACGCTCTAGAGCCCGCGAGACGCAGCTACTGAAGCCTGCACACCTAGAGCCCGTGCTCCGCAACAAGAGAAGCCACCACAATGAGAAGCCCGCGCACCGCGACAAAGAGGTAGCCCCTGCTCGCTGCAACTAGAGAAAGCCCGCGCGCCGTAACTAGAGAAAGCCCGCGCACAGCAACAAAGACCCAACACAGCCAAAAATAAAATAAATAATAAAAATAAATACATTTAAAAAAAAATTACGGACAGAACTTTTAAGTTCTTAGCCCAATGCAAGTGAAAAATAAAAGTTAAATAATGATGGGACTTACCTTATGGTGCAGTGGTTAAGAATCTGCCTGCCAATGCAGGGGACACAGGTTTGAGCTCTGGTCCAGGAAGATCCCACATGCTGCGGAGCAACTAAGCCCGTGCACCACAACTGCTGAGCCCGCGCACCTAGAGCCCGTGAGCCACAGCTACTAAGCCTGCACGCCTAGAGCCCATGCTCCACAACAAGAGAAGCCACCGCATTGAGAAGCCCGTGCACTGCAATGAAGAGTAGCCCCCACTCACCACAACTAGAGAAAGCCCGCACACAGCAACGAAGACCTAATGCAGCCAAAAATTAATTGATTATTTATTTTTAAAAAGTTAAACAATGATGCTGTCAACTACAGTAATTCTCCAGCAACCTCTTTGGTATGATATCACCTTTAAAATTTCATTTTTATTTCATAGGAATATTTCTCATTGATGAAATGTCCTGTAATAATGAACACTGATTTAAAACCTTTGATGATTGATTCATTTTTAAAAGCCACAGAATTGTAAAGTGGAACAGACCTTATGGAACTTTTAGTCCAATTCGTTCTTTTTCCGATGTGAAAAGGGACCCCAAAGTGTATGGTTAATTGAACCTTGTCTAAAATTATCCCAGCTATTTAGAGGCAAAACAGGAACTAGAACATGGGTTTTTTACTTCTTATATAACTTACTGTTATTTACCTCAGTACTCATTAACTGAAAGCATATGTGTATTTGTTCATTTGTTTTTATATTATTCCTGCATGATAGTCAAGAAATATTATCTCTAGTTACAGAAAAGAAAATTTAAGTGATTTGCCTGATGTCATGTACTAAGAAATTAACAAAACTAAGACTAGAACCCAGATCTTCTGTTTCCTAGTACATTGCTTTCTTTATACTATTCTGTATTGTTGCCACTAGTTTGTTTACAGATTTTTCGTACTGGGAACTAGCTTCATCAAACTGAGAAAGAACATTTTCGAGAAAGAGTGATAGCAGAGTTCTACCTTTTTTTCTTTTTTGAGGTATGGTTGATGTATAATATATGTTTCAGATGTACAACATAGTGATTCACAATTTTAAAAGATTATGTTCCATATATAGTTACCATAAAATATTGGCTGTATTTCCTGAGTTGTACAATATACCGTTGTAGCTTATTTATATTATACATAGTAGTTTGTACTCTTAATCGCCTACCCCTATCTTGCCTCTCCCCCAAAATTCCACCTTTATAGGCAATTTGCATAAACTTGGCTCTACTCCATTTGAAATTTGAATTTACCATTCACTGGAGTTTGAGGCTAGAGGACAATTTCAACATAGAATTATAGATTTAAATTGGTCTGTAGGTAATAACTGCTTTCATTCACAACAGGATACTTTTTTTAAAAAATGTTCTATTGGGCTTCCCTGGTGGCGCAGTGGTTCAGAGTCCGCCTGCTGATGCAGGGGACACGGGTTCGTGCCCCGGTCCGGGAAGATCCCACATGCCGTGGAGCGGCTGGGCCCGTGAGCCATGGCCGCTGAGCCTGCACGTCTGGAGCCTGTGCTCCGCAAGGGGAGAGGCCACAGCAGTGAGAGGCCCGCGTACCGCAAAAAAAAAGAAAAAAGAAAAAACGTTCTATTGAAATGTAATATATTAATAGTCTCTTTTTAAGTTTTTATTGAAGTGTAGTATACATCTAAAAACATGAACATAATTAGCCTACACCTTGATGAATTTTCATAACTGAACATACCTGTGTAACCAGCACCTAGTTCAACATCAGTACCAGCCTTCCAGAAACTCCCCTTACACTCTCTTCTAGTTACTACACCCAACCTGCTGCCCCCTCAGGAGTGACCACTATAACAGGATAGTCCTTCAAAGATGAGATCAAATACTTCATTTGTCAAGGTTGTCCTCTCTTCTGTATTTGCTGCAAATATGAAGAAGATGAGAAAAGAACAATTTCTCTATTCTTATCAACACAAAAATAATTGCTGAAGACAAAAAAAATCAGAATTTTTTCATACCAAGTCTTATTTAACAATTTAATATTCAATCAGAGTAATACTGGGAGTTTTAAATCTTTTGTGCAGCTTTGGAAACATCTTGGAGTGTCTGTAAGTGACTTTTGTCTTCTGAAACAAGACATGCTCCGCCCCGTCTCCCATGGCTGTTCCCCACCCTGGAGAAGACAGAAGGGAATGAGTAATGCTGTGATGCAGAGCTGTGGTTGAGGGATCACTGATATGTTCCTCTTTCTTTTCATATATTCTCCGAATGTTGAAGATAGCTTTCTAATATCAATAATTAGAATTCTGTTGGAGATTTTTAATTCTGTAACTTCTGTGTTAAATATAACTGTTGTTTCCCATAACTTTCAAAAAATTGATTAAAATTCTTCCATCTTGATTTAAAATATGTTATCTATAACACTGTCTTCACTTTCTCTGTTTCTCATCAGGACCCCTGAACAGTGCCCCAGTGTCGTTTCATTGTTGTCAGAGAGTTACAATCCTCATGTGCGTTATGGAGCTGCAATGGCCCTGGGCATCTGCTGTGCTGGTACAGGAAACAAGGTAAAGGCCAAAGCCAATGCGGTCAGTTCTTTTCTGGCGCCAGACTGTTTTCTGTAGCCGAAAAGTTTATGTAACAGTTGTAAAAATACAAGTGTGGTGTGATCTGTAAGACTTAACTTGCCTCACAAGTTAAGCTTCCCAGAACTTCCTCACTTAACTATTCTGGATTGCTCAAAGCCGTTTAAGAACAAACCACCACATTACATGGATGGCTCTAATGAAAACAATGCTGTTGAATTTTTTTATGAAAGCATTGATTTCTTTAAAAAGAAGAAATAGTATTTTTTTCTTTGAAGAGCTACTCTGGCCATTTTACATTGTTATTTTACATGTTTAATTTGCATAATAAGTATTGTGGAAATCAAAGTTCTTATTTGAGGCCACCACAGTCAACTCAGTTTGATTTTTTTGTGTGTTTGTTTTAAGTTTATATTTAACTGCTGTTTTCCTGTTTTCTCCTCAAGAACATAATAGATAACCTGGTATTTGTTAAGCCCACAAAAGTGACAGAATAAAGACTTGGGTTAGGTACATTGATGATTTGAAAAGTTTGTCATGAGAGTCATAAAGAAATGCACCAGTGCTTTAATAACAAGTATTCTTGATTCACAGCAATAACATAAATCACCACATTTTGCCTTTCATAGAGCACATGAACACACCTTGGCCAGTTCCCCAAAAGGTGCACTTTTCTTTTAATAGCACACAGGCGTGTGTGTGTGTGTGTGTGTGTGTGTGTGTGAGAGAGAGAGAGAGAGAGAGAGGGAAGAAGAACATGATTATATTCCCAGTGTCTTTACATCAGAAAGGAGCCACTTTTAAAAAATCATCTCTTGTCCAAACTAAAGTAAAGCATAATTATTAGTTTATTGATTGATTCCAGGAATTACATTTTAATTTGCTTGACTTTTTCTCTAATAAAGAGTATTAGTATTGGATACAAATAATTTTTTTCTAGTCACATAAAACATTATTAAAGCTAGGAATTAAAATAGGCATTTTCACTATATGTGGCAAGAATTGTATAAAAATTTATAGAGACATGCCCTTCCAATATTCTTATTCTGTCTCCTTACCCTGCTTTATTTTTCTTCATCTGCCGTGGCCTCTCCCGTTGCGGAGCACAGGCTCCGGACGTGCAGGCCCAGTGGCCACGGCTCACGGGCCCAGCCGCCCTGCGGCATGTGGGATCCTCCCAGACCGGGGCACGAACCCACGTCCCCTGCATCGGCAGGCGGACTCTCAACCACTGCACCACCAGGGAAGCCCCACCTGACATATTTTTACACCTATTTATTTATTGTCTGTCTTCTCTCCACTGAAATGTAAGGTCCCTGAGAACAGAATGTTCACTGCTAAAACCTAAAGTTAGACCTGGCACATAGTAGAGTTTCAGTAAATATTTGTCAAATGAATGATGAAGGGAAGATCATTTTAAGGATGTGATGATGAACAAGTTGGACATGGTCTCTGTCCTCACAGTTTTGTTTTTTAAATGCTTTCATTTCTTTTGGAGGAGAATTTCTTACATGAGAATGTATCTTCAGTATTATTAGAAAAGTCATTGTGTGTATAAAATACAGTTTATAGAAATAGGCCTTCATTTTTTTCTAGGGCACATCTGTTCTATAAACAAAGGAAAAATATAGTTGGATGTTTTACTAAGTATTTTCTCCCTCCGGTGTTTAGTAGACATTTATGTCAGACCTCATAAGTTAAATGTAAATTAGATTTTTTTCTTCCCAGATTATTCTAAACTTAATATGCTATCTAGGAGCAAATGTTCTTTGAGACACAGTATCTGACAAGTTAATTCAATGAATATTCTTCATTACTCATACTAAACAAGTCTGCTTTATTTCTAGATAGTTTGTATGATCTACGTATCAATACCTATCTGTCTGAAACTTGGCACATTAATTTTGTTTCTTAAAAGCCTGAAACACCTATTTAGTCTAAAATGTATCTTTGAGGTCATATCACATACCTCAAAGGCCAAGTTAGTGTCTTTTAACTTACAAGTTGGAAATTTTCTTATATTTTTATCATTAATACTTCATAAACAATATTGACAATATGAGTAACGTTTGCAAAACTTGCTCTTCTAAACAACGGCACTACATTTTTCAGGGAAGTGAGGAAAAGGAATACATTTAAATGGTATTTGTATTATTTATTAATTGCTCTGATTTTTCTCTTTTGAATTTTATTTTATTTATTTTTTTATACAGCAGGTTCTTATTAGTTATCTATTTTATACATATTGGTGTATATATGTCAATCCCAATCTCCCAATTCATCACACCACCACCATCCCCCCGCCACTTTCCCCCCTTAGTGTCCATACGTTTCTTCTCTACATCTATGTCTCTATTTCTGCCCTACAAACCGGTTCATCTGTACCGTTTTTCTAGGTTCCACATATGTGTGTTAATATACGATATTTGTTTTTCTTTCTGACTTACTTCACTCTCTATGACAGTCTCTAGGTCCATCCACAAATGACCCAAGTTTTTTCCTTTTTATGGCTGAGTAATATTCCATTGTATATATGTACCACATCTTCTTTATCCATTCATCTGTTGATGGGCATTTAGGTGGCTTCCATTACCTGGCTATTGTAAATAGTGCTGCAGTGAACATTGGGGTGCATGTGTCTTTTTGAATTATAGTTTTCTCTGGGTAAATGCCCAGTAGTGGGATTCCTGGGTCATATGGTAATTCTATTTTTAGTTTTTTAAGGAACCTCCATACTGTTCTCCATAGTGGCTGTATCAGTTTACATTCCCACCAACAGTGCAAGAGGGTTCACTTTTCTCCACACCCTCTCCAGCATTTGTTGTTTCTAGATTTTCTGTCGCCACCAGGGAAGCCCCTTGAGTTTATTTTTGTGTATGGAGTTAGGGAGTGTTCTAATTTCATTCTTTTACATGTAACTGTCCAGTTTCCCCAGCTCCACTTACTGAAGAGACTATCTTTTCTCCATTGTGTATCCTTGCCTCCTTTGTCATAGATTAGTTGACCCTAGGTGTGTGGGTTTATCTCTGGGCTTTCTATCCCGTTCCATTAATCTATATTTCTGGTTTTCTACCAGTACCATATTGTCTTGGTTACTGTAGCTCTGTAGTATAGTCTGAAGTCACAGAGTCTGATTCCTCCAGCTCCATTTTTTCCCCTCAAGACTGCTTTGGCTATTTGGGGTCTTCTCTGTCTCCATACAAATTTTTAGACTTTTTTGTTCTAGTTCTGTAAAAAACGCCATTTGGTAATTTGATAGGGATTGCATTGAATCTGTAGATTGCTTTAGGTAGTATAGTCATTTTCACAATATTGATTCCTCCGATCCAAGAACATGGTATATCTCTCCATCTGTTTGTATCATCTTTAATTTCTTTCATCAGTGTCTTAATAGTTTTCTGTATATAGGTCTTTTGTCTCCCTAGGTAGGTTTACTCCTACGTATTTTATTCTTTTTTTATTACCATTTTCTTAATTGTTTTGGGTTTGTCTTTATAGGTCCTTTTCTTCTCTTGTGTTTCCCACTTAAAGAAGTTCCTTTAGCATTTGTTGTAGAGCTGGTTTGGTGCTGCTGAATTCTTTTAGCTTCTGCTTGTCTTTAAACTGTTGTTTTCTCCATTGAATCTGAATGAGATCCTTGCTGGGTAAAGTAATCTTGGTTGTAGGTTCTTCCCTTTCATCACTTGAAATATATCATGCCACTCCCTTCTGGCCTGTAGAGTTTCTGCTTAGAAATCAGCTGTTAGCCTTATGGGAGTTCCCTTGTATGTTATTTGTCATTTTTTCCCTTGTTGCTTTCAGTAATTTTTCTGTCTTTAATTTTTGTCGGTTTGATTACTGTGTGTCTTGCCATGTTTCTCCTTGGGTTTATCGTGCCTGGGACTCTCTGTGCTTCCTGGGCTTGGGTGGCTATTTCCTTTCCCATGTCAGGGAAGTTTTTGACTATAATCTCTTTGAATATTTTCTCGGGTCCTTTCTCTCTCTCTTCTCCTTCTGGGACCCCTATAATGCGAATGTTGTTGCGTTTAATATTGTCCCAGAGGTCTCTTATGCTGTCTTCATTTCGTTTCATTCTTTTTTCTTTATTCTGTTCCACAGCAGTGAATTCCACCATTCTGTCTTCCAAGTCACTTATCCGTTCTTCTGCCTCAGTTATTCTGCTATTGATTCCTTCTAGTGTAGTTTTCATTTCAGTTATTGTATTGTTCATCTCTGTTTGTTTGTTCTTTAATTCTTCTAGGTCTTTGTTAAACATTTCTTGCATCTTCTCGATCTTTGCCTTCATTGTTTTTCTGAGGTCCTGGATCATCTTCACTATCATTATTCTTAGTTCTTTTTCTGGAAGGTTTCCTATCTCCACTTCATTTAGTTGTTTTTCTGGGGTTTTATCTTGTTTCTTCATCTAGGACATAGCCCTCTGCCTTTTCATCTTGTCTCTCTTTCCGTGAATGTGTTTTTTGTTCCACAGGCTTCAGGATTGTAGTTCTTCTTGCTTCTGCTGTCTGCCCTCTGGTGGATGAGGCTGTCTAAGAGGCTTGTGCAAGTTTCCTGATGGGAGGGACTGGTGGTGGGCAGAGCTCAGTAAAACTTTAATCAGCTTGTCTGCTGATGGAGGAGTTGGGTTCCCTCCTTGTTGGTTGTTTGGCCTGAGGCGACCCAACACTGGATCCTACCTGACTCTTTGGTGGGGCTAATGGCAGACTCTGGGGAGGCTCACGCCAAGGAGTACTTCCCAGAACTTCTGCTGCCAGTGTCCTTGTCCTTATGGCGAGACACAGCCACCCCCTGCCTCTGCAGGAGACCCTCCAACACAAGCAGTAGGTCTGGTTCAGTCTCCTATGGGGTCACTGCTCCTTCCCCTGGGTCCCAGTGCACACACTACTTTGTGTGTGCCCTCCAAGAGTGGAGTCTCTGTTTCCCCCAGTGCTGCTGAAGTCCTGCAATCAAATCCCACTAGCCTTCAAAGTCTGATTCTCTAGGAATTCCTCCTCCAGTTGCCAGACCCGCAGGTTGGGAAGCCTGACGTGGGGCTCAGAACCTTCACTCCAGTGGGTGGACTTCTGTGGTGTAAGTGTTCTCCAGTTTGTGAGTCACCACCCAGCAGTTATGGGATTTGATTTTACTGTGATTGCCCCCCTCCTGCCATCTCATTGTGGTTTCTCCTTTGTCTTTGGATGTGGGGTATCTTTTTGGTGAGTTCCAGTGTCTTCCTGTCAGTGATCGTTCAGCAGTTAGTTGTGATTCCAGTGCTCTCTCAAGAGGAAGTGAGCGCACATCCTTCTACTCCGCCATCTTGAACCAGTCTCTTGCTCTGATATTTCTTAAGTAAATAAATTGACATGAAAGGAAATCTGAAGTCATTCCCCCCACGCCCCCCAAAAAAGGATTCAATTTATTCTTCCTTTACTTGGCTTTGGAACAAAGGACATTTGAGAAATGACATACTGTATTAAATTAAGTTTGATAATCATATAAAATAATTGCTTTGTTCCTCCAAATTTATACCTACCTAAGACTCTTGTAAGGGGCACTGAACAAAGGTCCTGCAGGGTGTGTAATAGAAATTATAATGGAACAAAAGAGTTCTTGGTCAAATACAATGAACAGATGCTGGGCTATGCAAAGGTCTAGTAGTTTCTTTAATAAGGTTTCTTGAACCTTTTGTTATGATATGTACACTCCTGGAGCCCTTGGTGTGCTAGATACGTTTTTGAATCGCAAGAGAGGGTGATACACAGAATGCAGGAGCTCCCAAACTTATTTAATCAAGGAATCCCGTTTTCATAGAACTGGTATTCTGAAGAATATGATATTGGGGATATCCTGGTAAACATTTTGGAAAATCCCGCCATATGTGGGAAGTGTAACCATGGAATCATTTCTAGTCCTATTTGACTTAATTTGTGTTGCCATTCTCCTAGCAGGTAAAATCTTTTTTGTTTTGGGAGTTTTGTTTCTCTTTGTTTTTTGTTTGTTTCAATTTACATTTGATTTATTTAATTTTTTAAATTAGATTTTGTAAAATCATCTTAAGATATTATCTTACTCTAGTATTTGAAGGAAGTTGGATACTTAGAGTCAGACTGGCCTGAGTTTGCTACACTTATGTGATTTTTGGCAATTTACTTTACCTGTCTAACTCTGTTTCTTTGTTTTTAAAGATTGTTTTGTATTGCTGTTATTGTTGTTTTAGGATGAAGAGGATTAAATGGATAATATATATAAAATACCTCCCACTGCACCTGGAAAATAATAGGTGTTTATCAAACATTAATCTCATTTTTTCTACTTTCTTTTTTATCTCTTTTACCCCAAGACAGGAGCACTTGTGTTGTAAGCTTCCTTTTCACTTACCATCAATTATATTGAAACTTAAAGCATACTCAGTTCTGACTGTTGCATCCAAGTAGTCTTAAATTAACTTGTGATTACAATGTTAGATGAAAATATTGACTTAGAAAGACAGTAACTAATCTGAAAATTTATATAAACTTTATTAAAAGTTTTTTTTGTTAATGCTTTCAGGAAGCAATTAATTTGCTAGAACCAATGACAAATGACCCTGTGAACTATGTGAGGCAAGGAGCTCTCATAGCTTCGGCTCTCATCATGATCCAGCAGACTGAAATCACTTGTCCCAAGGTGAGCAAACAAAAAAATTCTCTAGAAGAGAGCTGGTTCAGGCTTTTCTTTGGTAGCTTATCTTCTTTTGAGGACATTTCTACCTCAAATATGGTGTACACTGAACTCACAGAAAGTAAAGAGGTAGGAGAATTGGAGAACTTTAAGTATATAATACTCTTTGATTGCATTTTTTATAAATTTATGGTCACTTTGTTAATTCAGTTATATAGCCATACTTGAAAAATTAGAACTCATGGGTTGACAAAATCATAAAAATCAACTTGAATTTTTGCCTCCTGCTGTGCTTTTAAAATTTATTCAGTAGGATAACTTGTTCCTGTGATACAAGATGCAAACTAAGTGGTCTGTGATTTTTTTTGATCCATCCTTCTGAGGTAATAAAAACTTTATATGGTATATACAGTCTCAGTTTAGAAATGAGTACACCCAGATTCTCTGTTAGAATGTCATTGCCCTCATTGGAGATCCCTTGGGCAGGGTTTCAAATGGCTCCAGGAAGGCTTTCTTTCTTCTTTGACCCACATCTGTCCACAGAAACACTATTGCATTTTTTGCCCTTCTTGTAGGTAGGAGTATAATAGGCTCTCAGTGCAGCTTTGCCTGCCTCTCCCTCTCTCTCCCCCTCCCTCTCTCATTGCTTGTGCCTCAGTCAATAGCTATTGCCTCATAACTCATGTGTCAGATGTCAGTGCACAATGACCACTGATCATACTAGGCTCACCACATGCTCACCACATGGTCTCTCTGAAGCCCATCTCTAGGCTTATTGTTAGTGGGAAAGACTTAAAGCCCAGTTTTCCCCGTAGAGAAATCCTTTTCACATATCCTTCTATTGATACAATCAAGTCCTCATATATACCGTGTGGATGACCCCATAACAGATTTTGAGGCATCTGTTTTAAAATTTCCTCATGATAGTCTCTCGGACCTCATTTCAGACTTTGGTAACTAATGTAGCTTGGCACCTCACCCAGAACTTCTCATTTTGTTGAGAAACAGAAAGTGCATAAATCTTATTACATATACTAAAAATTACCATGTGTGACATGTTTAATAGATGTATATAGCTTATGCAGTAATTTCAGATCTTTACTTCTTAATTTAAAGTTAGGGCATTTAACAACCTTGTATAATTCTGCTCCTATATAAGAAACAGTCAAAGAAATTGACAACAGAAAAAGCCACTGGTATACTGTCTTCTGCCTCATTAAGCAGATTCATTTTTAGCAAAGTATCGATAGACTGGGGAGGAGGAGAAAAAAAATTTCAGAACTCATTGATTATTCTGTGGAGCTTTAATAGATTTCCTTTTCTGAGCAGTTGCTATCATTTTTGTTGCTGTCCTTTTTTTTTTTTTTTAAATCCAGTCCTACTCTCTCCTAAAATCACTTTTAAGACTTATAAAAATTGGATTGTTGCAAAAAATAGAATCAAACTTCTCATCCTCTTTTAATAATACATTACTTAATATATTGTATCTTCTAGAATATAAACATCTTTTCAAGCAGACCACATTTCTTTTTGGTTTTTGTTTTTAAATAGAGCAGTTATGAGTAGCTTTTGCATCTTTTATTTCTACTTTTGATCTTCTGTTGAGCTTTATCAGCTGGAGGTTATCCAACTGAGTAATGTCATTAAAGAAGGAAGTTTGACCATGGAATGCACGTCCCCTAACAGTAATATATAGATATTTATTCATTTTGACCTCGCATGTTGCTTTCTTGTTATACGTATTGTGAACATGACAAATGTTTTGCCATCTTCCCATCCTCTGCTATAGGATTTCATTGATTTTATAACCATAAGCTCTGTACCAGCAATGGCAGAGTACTTTGTAATGGGGGTGGGGTTAGGTTAGGGTAGGCTATATAGTTTCAAAAACTTTCAACTATTTATTCTAATAAACAAAACTTTTTCATATTTAGAAAATGTAAAAAATACAGCAGTTTAAATAATTAGTATTTTGTAATCATTCCATAAATTTTGTTGAATGAAGTCTTAGCTGTTGTGAATATGTGGTGTACACTTGCATCTTCACATTGTATCAGAATCTTGGGTATCGATAAGAATGTTAAAACGCAGTTATAGCTGGTAGGCTGTGCCATTAATATAAACTCAATGGGGAAAGTTAAATGTGTACCCCAGTGACTACAAAAGCAAAAGTGTATACAACAAATGTTCTTTCTGGAAACACTATCCCTTAGAGTAAAATTGTTACTCACTTCATGAATCCTTAAACTTTAAGTTCTGTTTCATCGTTTTCTGCTCTTAAGCATGTGATCAAGAGCTTTGTAGACTATATATAGTTTATATCTCTCTCTTACCTGATAATTGCGAAGAAGGCAACATTGATATTCTGGGAATTCCCTGGCGGTCCAGTGGTTGGGACTTCGTACTTCCACTGCAGGGGGCATGGGTTCAGTCCCTGCTCCGGGAACTAAGATCCTGCAAGCCACGTGGCGTGGCCAAAATTTTAAAAATTCATATTCTTTTGGGGTGGTATGTGATATTGCTGAAAAGAAAAAGCTGTTAACGAGCTTGAAGAGAAGTAAGTTCTCAAGGCTACAGAGTCCTAGTCACAAGGTTACAAACCAGTCCATGAAAATGCCTTGAAATCAAAGATCAAGTGTTAATTTCATCAAGACTGTAACCCCCTCCTCAAAGGAATACAGAAGGGACATTTCTCAGATATTTTGTGAGATTTTTAATGGAAATTTCCAAAGGAAATGTTTTTTATGCAGTCATGATCTACCTCACATCCTTTTGCAGAATGCTGTCTTAACACTAAGCTCTACACATTGTGGTCTTAGCTTAACTAACTCCAGTACATCTTTGCTTTTCTTCTGCCAGTTTCTTGCTCACTCACTCTCACAAACATAGACCCCAGAACATGCATACACCCTTGGGTGATTACAAACCCAATTTAGAAGGCTCTTAGACCAGAGGTTCAGAACCATTTAACTAGAATACTGTTCTTTTATAGGTCCTTGGAGTTATTTTGTCTCCAGAACCCAACTCTTTATGAAGGATCTATCTTCTGTTTATCTTATTAAATGAACTCCACTGTTAGCAGTTATTTGAACATGTATATAGCAAGTATCATATATAGAATCAGATAAAAATATTAAAGTGTAAGAATGGGATCCTGTGCTCCTCCTTGCCTAATATCATCTAGCCTGAGGCCTATTACAAGGAAGCTTCTCCCACCACTGGCATGTACCCTTTTTGGAAGTAGGATCATATTTGGCCAAGTTTGATCAGCTTTTGCAGTTTTAAAATAAATCAGCATGAACGTTTATATTATAAGGTTTTATTTTACAGCATAACACATTTTTAAATAGTAATTTGTATTACCATACTGTTGCCTTAAGTAAGACAGGGATTTGGACCCTAAAAGTGTTGGTGGTAATATAAAGAAAAGGCACAACCAACTACCATGAACAAAATAATACTAATAAGATTGAGGAGGGAGCTGAAAACATCACTTGGGATATTGATAGTGGGGAAATCATGATCACATTGCCAGGAATCTTGAAAAAGAATAAAGATAATTTTCACATTAGGCATGTTAAGTTTGAGATTATAGCAAGTCAGTTGGATTTAAGATGAGAGCATAGGAAAAAAACAGAACTAAAGAAAGAGATGGGAGCTAGCCCAGATAAATTATATAAGTTCATGGCCTTTATCTGCAATTCTAATTTACAGAAAGGTCTGAAAACTAAGAGTTTTGTCTGTCTTTAAGGACTCGTTTGGCTGTAGAATCTGAGCCAGTATGAACTCATTTATAGCCTTTATCCCATTTAGTAAACATTCATTTTGCTGCTTCAGAAATATTAACTTGGTTGATTACGGGATATTACCCCCACGCTCCACTGAGGGTATTGCATAACTTATGGTGTGTGCACCATGTCACCTTTCTAAATTCTGAATTCCAAAATTCTTCGGGCCTCAGTGAGTTCGTGGAAGGAATTATATACCTAGTTGAAGTCATAAGAGCTAATGTAATGTCATAGAAAGAGAAAAGGGAAAAAAAACCTCTAAAACTGATCCCTAATGTACAGCTTCATTTCTATATCCAGGAAAACAGGAAAAAAAAAAAAAAAACAGGAAGAGACACACCTAGGTGATAAGTAACCACAGAAAAGACATTTACGGAACTTTATGCCCTTCTCCCATCCTTTATTTTTCTCGCTGACATAGAAGTATGGGTTTTGTTTTTTTCCAACAGTATAAGGTGTACAGAGTTAAAAACATGATGAGTGTTTTAAATGCAGGATTTGGAGAAGGTAGATTTTAGATAATCAGGCACAGCAGAAGGCATGGGTCACAGCATTGTTTGAAATTTAATTGTCTTTTCTGTGAGATTATCATAATATAAAATGGGAAATTAATATGATTTTCTCCTACAAATTCTAATTTGTTTTATGTGGGGGCCATACTATTCATAGCGATGAAATTGAGTCAGAAAATCATGATCCTTAGCCATGACTGCAATTAATTGTTTGTAATCACAAGCAAGCCAGTCATTTTACCTATCTTGGTTCCATTTTTCACATCTGTAAATCAGGCAGAGTAGACCAGATGGGCTCAAAGTCGCCTTCCAAATAAGATACTATCCTAACCTACTAATATAATAATTCTTTATGAAGAATCATAATAATGAAAATTAAGTTACTGCTGCATAAGTAATAAAATGAGGAAAAATTTTTAAGTGATGAACAAAAACTAGCTTTTTAAAAGTACTAGTCTACTTAATATTGATTGGAGAAACCCATTATGTATTTGCATTGATTTTTTTTATTCCATCTTTTAGTTTCACCAAATGTCCTGTTGTTTGGGGTGTGGTTTTATATTTAAGTTCTTCCTTATAATGTACATACAGTGCTTTGTCCAGCGTTTCTTTTTGTAAGTTCATGTAAACTTAGCACATAAAATTTCCATCCTATATAAGGTAATATAAGTGTTCATGTAAAATAAGTTAAGAATCAAAGGAATTTGACTTGTTGAACCAGAGTAAAATCATCAAACCTTAGGATTTTTAAAACTAGAAGGGAATTTTATGATGATCTCATCGTGCAGGGTTTTATAGTTAGAGAAAGTAAGATGTAAAGAAGTGAGTAGCTTGCTAATGGTCATATGCTGGGTAGTGGCAGAGTTAGTTCGTTGTTTTCGCTATCACATTCTGTCGTTGCCTATGAATAAATAAGTGAGAACCATTTTAAGGAATATCATTTTGATAGCAGTATTTAGGTTGCAGAGAGGATAGTCATGGAGGACTGGTAGGACTCTGCTCTGATATGGTGAGACAGCCATGCTTACTGAATCATAAAATGCCTTTTACACATTACTTTTACACATTACTTTACATATGTATTACTTCATATAGTCCTTACAGCAGCCGAAGAAACTGAGACTCAGAAAAGCCAAGTAACTTACCCAAACAGCTTATTAGAGCAGAGGTGTTTATAAGCCAGTGTTGTCTGACCCTATGGTACTCTGCCCTGTATCATAGTGTGGCCTCCCCGACCAAGATAAATGAAAAGGGTAAGAGATTCTGAAAGAATACGTAATGCAGATAAAATCATTATATTGGGAAACTCAAATTCGATATTTTCTGCCTTTGGCAGATTTGGGGAGCTCTGGTGATCATGTGCTCTTGAACAAGCCGACTTCTTTCTGGGTGCTTACCATTTGAAAAGCACTTGGTGGGAAAACAGAGAAGTGTAAGACATGGAGGAAGCATAAAATATTTCCCTTATTGTCACCCAAAAATCAGATATTTTGATGCGATCATATATTTTATAAATATTATTTTCTAATTATAAAAGTAATATATGTTAATTTTGAAAAATACAGAAAATAATAAAGAAGCGAACAAAAATTACCAGTAATCCCTCCCTGAATGAGTCAACATGTATTCCATTTTGGTGTGTTCTTTTTTTTTAAGATTTTTTTTTTCCCTTTTTGTTTTTAATTAATTTTATTTTTGGCTGCATTGGGTCTTCGTTGCTGCGCGCGGGCTTCCTCTCGTTGCAGCGAGTGGGGGCTACTCTTCCTTGGCGTGCGCAGGCTTCTCACTGCGGTGGCTTCTCGTTGCGGAGCACGGGCTCTAGAGTGCAGGCTTAGTAGTTGTGGCTCGCAGGCTCTAGAGCACAGGCTCAGTAGTTGAGATGCACAGGCTTAGTTGCTCCACGGCATGCGGGATCTTCCTGGACCAGGGATCCAACCCGTGTCCCCTGCATTGGCAGGCGGATTCTTAACCACTGCGCCACCAGGGAAGTCCCTTGATGTATTCTTTTGGTAAGAGTAATTATTGTGATGTGTCCTCTGAAAATTGATGTGTAAGCATAATGAAAATCTTTATTGTATATGTGAATATAAATCCAAAATATGCCTCACACAGCTGCAGTGAAAGGTAGTTTGTTGTAAGGTAGAATTGAAGGACTGTGCCGATTAGGAAATCTGTAGGTTGATGGTGAGCAGAAGAGGTGTAATTCAGAGTTCACTGAAAGCCTTAGTGTTCACTTGAACTGTTTAAGCCTGCTGACTAACAGTGGTACAATATGAAATCACACTCAGCATTCCTCTGAGTCTGAATCATCCACTGTGGAATGAGGATTGAAAACAGAGCTGGTGCTCCCATACCAGAAAAGTCATGACATCCATGATTTCAACCATGGGACTGTTCTGCCTTCAAATCCGGTCCAGAACCCTCTTTATTTTTTTTTTTTTTATAATGTTTTTTTTTTTTTTTTTGTTGTTTTGGGTTTTCTTTTTTTTGGTG